>NC_048302.1:88109646-88256266 GCF_013100865.1 Trachemys scripta elegans
GGCCGGGGCCGACCCAGGCTGGAGCCGCCGGGGGGCCAGCCTGGGCCGTGCCTCCTCCCCCCACACTCCCCCTTACCTGCTTCAGGCTTCCCGCGAATCAAATGTTCGCGGGAAGCAGGGGAGGGGGCGGAGACTTTGGGAGGGGGCGGAGTTGGGGCATGGGCGGGGCTGGGGGCGGGGCCGGGGCCCCATGGAGTGTCCTCCATTTGGAGGCACAAAATATGGTAACCCTATTGTGATATTTTTGGCAGTTGTGACTTGCAGAGTGAGAACTGCTGTTGATTCATGTAGGGTGTCAAATGTGTTACTGTTGCTAATACTTTCTAGGCTACTATGAGAAAGATTTGAGTTTCAGGTAGACGAAAATGGATGATTGGAATGTTGTAAAAATAAGGGTTTTATTTCTATTTGGAGGGAAAATGGTGGGAAATTTTTAGTTGGGAAATTAATTTTTTTTGGTTACCAATCCAATTTGCCTAAAAACTTGACCATTTTTGTCCTTATGCTGAGCTATTAATTCCTCTTTTTTCCCCCTCCCTTTGTTCTCATTCATTTGTCTGAGTGCATCCACCCTCTGCCCACGCATATTCCCAATATCACTTTCCTGTACAAGTATCAGAGGGGTAGCCGTGTTAGTCTGAATCTGTAAAAAGCAACAGAGGGTCCTGTGGCACCTTTGAGACTAACAGAAGTACTGGGAGCATAAGCTTTCGTGGGTAAGAACCTCACTTCTTCAGATGCAAGAAGAAGAAGACACTTCTGTACAAGTGTCACATTATTCTATACTTGTTTCTTTTTTCTTCTCTTTTCTTTGTCATCTTCTTTCTCCTCCTTCTAAGTTCCTTGTGCATCTACCCATATTTCCCTCCTCCCTTCCTAGTTCACAATACTATAACTCAAAACACTTCTTTTTGAACAGACTATTTTCTACTCTTGTTGTTTGAGATGCCAGAAAAGGCAAAATGATCAATGCTACTTTCAATAAGTGCCCCGATGGCAAAAGTGTATTCTGTTACTCAACGCTTTTATTTACCAAGAGCAGTCTTTTGTGCAACTTGTTTTAATTATACCTAAAGTAACATGAAGTTCTATTACTAGTTCTAACTTTATTACTATTGTTCAGTACATCCAGCTATATTAGTAAAGTACAGTATTATGTATGTTAACCAAAACTGTTCTTCTTTGAAGTAATTAAACAAGCATACAGAATTCTCCAGAAATGTAGTGATTTTTAGTTAAATGTGCAAGGAGCAAAACAGTTTCCTTTAGTTCTTTTAATAAATTGCAGTTTTTGTGGGTAAAGAGGATATCTACTGTGTAAACAAATATCTTATGCTTGCTTAAACCATCTGCCCTGTGCTGTAAGCTGTTATTGTATGACTTTGCATTTATTAGTGAGTTGTTTTGGACTCAAATACTTGAATGGAATGGTTTTGGATCAGAGTGCTAGAGAATGATGTTTGCATATAAATGCCAAAGATTTGGAGAAGCTTGTGATCCTTATAATTGCTGTGGAAAGTTGAAGTTTTTGAACATGTCTTCGAGGGGAAATGTTAGCACATGATAAAACTTATCTTTAGGAATACATGGAGGCGGGGGCCAGGAACCCTTGAAACGTAAATCAAAAAATCTGAAAGGTCAGAGAAATCAGAAAATGTACTCCAACAAAACCATCTAACTTTCCTTAGTTCAGTAGACAATTGCAGACCTCTCCATCAAAAGCTATAGGAAATAGAATGGCAGTTTTAAAGGATGAAGTTGTAACTGACATTACTTGTTGGAGCACACAGTTCCTTATTTTTACCAAGTGGTTCTTACCTTAATCAGAAATGGTGGTATTTGTTTCTCTAATTACAGGGTTGTGTAAGTTTCTCATCTTGGATTGGCATTTGAAATATAGTTTTACCTGAAATACATGATATCTCTGTATTCTTCTTTGCAGTTTGTGGCTCTGATTAAATTAACATTTTAATATAGTGATTCATTTTAAGAAGGCTTGGTTTTTGGCCATCCAAAACAAATCTTTTTTGCATATTAAATATACACCTCTACCTCGATATAACGTGACCCAATATTACACGAATTCGGATATAACACGGTAAAGCAGTGCTCCGGGGGGGGGGGGGGCAGGGCTGCGCACGCCGGCAGATCAAAGCAAGTTTGATATAACGCGGTTTCACCTATAACACGGTAAGATTTTTTTTTTTTTGGCTCCCAAGGACAGCGTTCTATAGTGGTAGAGGTGTATATGTAACTGAGCTGCTGGTAAGTTGAAGCTAGGGTTCCACTATAAGTCCTACTTCTGAACTCCATCACTTTAGGTAGTTTTGCCAAAAATGTTCTTTGGGCCTGAAATTTTCATGATTACAGCAATTGGGCCAGAGAGGAATATTTGGAAAGTTGAAACAATTTCCTTTAAATTGTTTTTATTACAGCAAAAAAGTACCATTTTCAGTCTTTTCAAATAACGTTAGACTTTTTTATATCTGTCTTTATTATTAAATATTTGTTTTCATAACTTTGCATGGCGCTTTAGAGATTAAAAAGCATGGTCCCTGCCTTGAAGAGCTTGCAATCTAAATTTGACAAAAATAGAAAGTGAAGAAGAGCGCCTAAGGAAAGAGGAGGAGGAAGGATTCAAATGAATAAAAATGTGTTCTAGTGAGTGAATCATACAAGTTGACATTTTGAGGTAGCGACTGAGGTAAGGTGGGAAGGGAGGATAAGAGAGAGTATAAGTGGAAGACAGTGCTAAGCAAGGCCGAACAAGTGGAGTAGGGATTTGAAGGAGGAAAGTGAGGAGGCTTGATAAGAAGAGAGATGTTATTTCAGGTGTAGGAAACATCACTGAAAAATTTGATGAGGGGAAGAAGCTACAAGGTGAGAAATTGAGAAATGGTAGAAGATTTAGGCAAAAAAATTGCTATGCAGAGACTTAGGGCTTGTCTACATTGTGCTAGTGCAAACCAGCTGAGATGTAAATTCTAGTGTGCATCAGCATGTTGCACACTAATTGGCCTGTTGGACTGTTTGAAACAGGACTACATTAACATGCATTAGGGAACTTTTTGCGCATGCCAGCAGGGTCCACACGGACCAATTAGTGTGTGACATGCTGGTGCACACTAGAACTTATACCCTAGCTGGGGGGTATTAATGCACCATGTAGACAAGCCCTTGGAAATGGGTTGATGAGTTTGGCCTTCATTCAGAAAGAGACAGGAAGACAGGTAAGCAGTGGTCACCAACTGGTCAATCGCAATTAACTGGTCGACCCTAGAGGATCTCCCAGTCAATTGCGATCTCCAGCGGCATAGCGGGGCTGCCACTAAGACAGGCTCCCTGTCTGCCCTGGCCCCACGCCACTCCCAGAAGTGGCCAGTGTGGCCCTGGGGGTGAAGGGATAAAGGGTCTCCCTCCGCGCACTGCTTCTGCTTGCAAGCACTGCCCCCGCAGCTCCCATTGGCCGGGAACAGGGAGCTGTGGCCAGCGGGAGCTGTGGGAGCGGTGGTTGCAGAGATGGGCAGCGCACGGAGCCGTGTGCCTCCCACCCTCCTCCCCAGGGACTCCAGGGGTGCGTTGACCCCTTCCGGGAGCAGCGTGGGGCTGTGCTGGGCAGGGAGCCTACCTTAGTAGCAGCCATGCTGCGCCGCCAACCGAGAGTCGCCGGAGGTAAGTGCTGCCTGGCGGGATGCCGCACCCCAGTTCTGAGCCCCCTGCTGGAGTCAGCACCCCAAACCAGCCCTGATCCTCTCCCAGAGCCAGCACCGCATACTCCCTGCTCCAGCCTTGACCCCCCTCCCACAGCCAGCACCCTGTACTCCCTCCTTCACCCCAACACTCTGCCCTAGCCTGGAGCCCCCTCCTGCACCCAAACTCCCTCCCAGAGCTTGCACCCCATACTCCCTCCTGCACCCCAAGTCCCTGCCCCAGGCTCAGCCCAGAGCCCCCTCCCACACTTGAAAACCCCTCAGCTCCAGCCCAGAGCCCGCACCCTCTCCTGAACTCCTACCACAGCCTGGTGAGGGTGGGGGAGAGCAAATGACGGAGTGGGGGGGTGGAGTGAGTGGGGCAGGGCTTTGGGGGTGGCACGGGGCCACGGGGAAGGGGCAAGTTAGATCCTGGATTGTCCTTAAATTCAAAAAGTGATCTTGGGCTTAAAAAGGTTGGAGACCACTGAAGTAAAGGGACTTGAGGACATATTGATATGGTCAGTGTGGTAGGGGAGAGAGGACACAAGTTATAAAGCATTAGTATTGTTTCACTCCTTTCTTTTTTAAAAAATCCTAGGAAATTCATATGTTAAGGCAGTCATAAAATGAACTCAAGAACAGTGACTCCTATAACTGAAAATTCATTTGAGCTTCAAATTCCAACACTAAGGCCTGGTCTACACTGAGGGGGCGGGGGGTGTCGATGTAAGATACGCAACTTCAGCTACGGGAATAGTGTAGCTGAAGTTGACATATCTTTCGCCTTACCTCCCATCTTCATGGCGCGGGATCAACGGCCGCAGCTCTCCCGTCAACTCTGCTACCGCAGCTCGCCCTGGTGGAATTCCGGAGTCGACGGGAGTGCGTTCGGGGATCGATAGATCGATCCCCGATAGATCGATCACTACCCGCCGATCCGGCGGGTAGTCTTGGACATACCCTAACTCTGCCTTCATATCCAGCTAATCACCTCCATAAGCCTGAGACCTTTTTACTAAGTTGTCCTGCCTCATCTATATTTTAATATTGTTAAATAATAATCCACATATACGCACTTAAACATCAAAGTGATTCGTATTTTATGTAAAATAATCATTGAATCACTGCCAACTCATCTCATGTCATAGGCTTAAGAGCTGGTCTTTGGATTTTAAGTTGATTTCAACTGATACATACCCATGTATGTCACTTTCAATTGCTTTCATTTGAGAATCCAATTTCTAGTCATTTGCCAAGGACCTCAGTCCTGATTCTTTACTGGAGCATCTCTCAATTGCAAAGGGTTTGCCTGCATAGATCTTATTGCAGGATTGGTGTCATAATCATCAGTAAATCCTGACATCCTGCTATTTGTCCCAGAAACGATTGTTTTGAACCCAGGAAATGCTTTTTAAAAATACATGAGCATACCAGTGATACTGTTAATGGACTTTAAAAAAAAAGTTTACACTGTCCCTTTACTGTAAATAGAAGTAGCTGAAGCAGCAATTGCTTTTGGTTTGTATGTTTTCCCACTTCTGGCAATGCTAGGGGCTTGATTTCAGAAGTGTTGGGCACCTATAACTCCCTTTGACTTCTGTTGGAGTTTTGGGTGCTGAGTGCTTCTGAAAAATCATAGGCCCATAAGCAGTGTATAAGACTTAAAGAAGAGATGGCCAACTTGGTGACATGGTGACAGACAAAGAAGCTGCTACATGAGTTGCACTAGCTCAAGAACAGTCTTAAGACTTGTGTTTCCTGGATCAGTTTTACTCAAACATGTAAGTGAGGTGTTTGAACTCTCAATGGACAGTAATTGCTGTGTGTATTATCACCATTTGCTAGCTCAGTTGTGGAGTGCCATTAGGAGCCTTTTTGAGTCAGAGAATTGATGGTCTTGGAGCAGCTGTGTAATGGGAGGTAGAAAGGGTTAGAAGATATATCATAGAATATATGATATATCTCCATTCTCCAGAATGGAGAATTGTGGAATATGTGAAAAACTCTTCTGGGTCACTGCTAAGAGAGGCTAAGCATCTGTGCTTGAATAGTTATGATGGGGCAGGAGGAGAAGAGGTTTTGCTTATTGGGTTGTTTTCTTAATTTTAAAAATAAAGTGTACTCTAGGCAAACTCAAAGGACTTCAGAAGTGATCTGTAGAGATTAGCATTTTTGAAGCAGTGAATAAAATTGCCGTAGGTTTATATAAAACCTTTTTAAAGGTCTGAGTTATGTGTAGGTGTAAATACAATTAATAAACTTGAGCTGCAGTATTACCAATAAGAAATAAGCAGTAACCAGAAGGTAATAATTATTAAGTATTCACTAAGCTTTTGAGGCTTTGGGAGCTCAGAATCAGCAACATAATGTGATTAATTGCATTCTTCAATAAGATTCTCATTAAATGAAGTGGATTAATTAAAAAAAAAATTGCTTCACTGGTCTTCCTTCTGCTCTTTGTTAAGCGCTTGCAACAAACCAGAGGAGCTTATGACTTCCAGCAGGGGTTTCAGAAAATCTTGTTGGCATCACTGCATCACTTGTACTAGCTTCAGTTTTAAAGACTGCTTCTCTTTTGGAGTTTATTTCAGGTATTTTTGGCTGCAGGTTGAATACTGTAGAATAACAAGGTAAGATTGAAGTGTTGACTAAACTAATTTGCTAAATTAAATTATTTTAGAGCTAAAATATGCAAGTATAACAAAATGTTCCTAATAAAGTAGATAAAAGCAAGTCAGGGTTATCAGACTTCTCTAGTTGATAATTCTGGTAGAAGTTGAGTTCTAATTTACTAAGGCCCAGGCTACACTACAAACTTAGGTTAACTTAAGTTACCTTGCATTAACCTACCTATTCATGTGTCTGCACTCAGATGTGTTCCCGGATGACATAAGCATCCCGTTACTGAGGCACAATAAAACCACCTCCCCCAACAGTGTAGAGCCATAGAAACATAGAATATCAGGGTTGGAAGGGACCTCAGGAGGTCATCTAGTCCAACCCCCTGCTCAAAGCAGGACCAATCCCCACCTAAATCATCCCAGCCAGGGCTTCATCAAGCCTGACCTTAAAAACCTCTAAGGAAGGAGATTCCACCACCTCCCTAGGTAACCCATTCCAGTGCTTCACCACCCTCCTAGTGAAAAAGATTTTTCCTAATATCCAACCTAAACCTCCCCCACTGCAACTTGAGACCATTACTCCTTGTTCTGTCATATAGATTCATAGACTCTAGGACTGGAAGGGACCTCGAGAGGTCATAGAGTCCAGTCCCCTGCCCTCATGGCGGGACCAAATACTGTCTAGACCATCCCTGATAGACATTTATCTAACCTACTCTTAAATATCTCTGGAGATGGAGATTCCGCAACCTCCCTAGGCAGTTTGTTCCAATGTTTAACCACCCTGACAGCAACTTTTTCCTAATGTCCAACCTAAACCTCCCTTGCTGCAGTTTAAGCCCATTGCTTCTTGTTCTATTCGTAGAGGTTAAGATGAACAAGTTTTCTCCCACTTCCTTATGACACCCTTTTAGATACCTGAAAACTGCTATCATGTCCCCTCTCAGTCTTCTCCTTTCCAAACTAAACAAACCCAATTCTTTCAGCCTTCCTTCATAGGTCATGTTCTTTACACCTTTAATCATTCTTGTTGCTCATCTCTGGACCCTTTCCAATTTCTCCACATCTTTCTTGAAATGTGGTGCCCAGAACTGGACACAATACTCCAGCTGAGGCCTAACCAGCGCAGAGTAGAGCGGAAGAATGACTTCTTGTGTCTTGCTCACAACACACCTGTTAATGCATCCCAGTATCATGTTTGCTTTTTTTGCAACAGCATCACACTGTTGACTCATATTTAGCTTGTGGTCCACTATAACCCCTAGATCCCTTTCTGCCATACGCCTTCCTAGACAGTCTCTTCCCATTCTGTATGTGTGAAACTGATTGTTCCTTCCTAAATGGAGCACTTTGCATTTGTCTTTGTTAAACTTCATCCTGTTTACCTCAGACCATTTCTCCAATTTGTCCAGATCATTTTGAATTTTGACCCTATCCTCCAAAGCAGATGCAATCCCTCCCAGTTTGGTATAATCTGCGAACTTAATAAGTGTACTTTCTATGCCAATATCTAAGTCGTTGATGAAGATATTGAACAGAGCCGGTCCCAAAACAGACCCCTGCGGAACCTCACTCGTTATACCTTTCCAGCAGGATTGGGAACCATTAATAACTACTCTGAGTACGGTTATCCAGCCAGTTATGCACCCACCTTATAGTAGCCCCATCTAAATTGTATTTGCCTAGTTTATCGATAAGAATATCATGCGAGACCATATCAAATGCCTTACTAAAGTCTAGGTATACCACATCCACCGCTTCTCCTTTATCCACAAGACTCGTTATCCTATCAAAGAAAGCTATCAGATTAGTTTGACATGATTTGTTCTTTACAAATCCATGCTGGCTATTCCCTATCACCTTACCACCTTCCAAGTGTTTGCAGATGATTTCCTTAATTACTTGCTCCATTATCTTCCCTGGCATGAACGTTAAACTCACTGGTCTGTAGTTTCCTGGGTTGTTTTTATTTCCCTTTTGGTAGATGGGCACTATGTTTGCCCTTTTCCAGTCTTCTGGAATCTCTCCTCTCTCCCATGATTTTCCAAAGATAATAGCTAGAGACTCAGATACCTCCTCTGTTAGCGCCTTGAGTATTCTAGGATGCATTTCATCAGGCCCTGGTGACTTGCAGACATCTAACTTTTCTAAGAGATTTTTAACTTGTTCTTTTTTAATTTTCTCTTCTAAACCTATCCCCTTCCCATTAGCATTCACTATGTTAGGCATTCCTTCAGACTTCTCGGTGAAGATAGAAACAAAGAAGTCATTAAGCATCTCTGCCATTTCCAAGTTTCCTGTTACTGTTTCTCCCTCCTCACTGAGCAGTGGGCCTACCCTGTCTTTGGTCTTCCTCTTGCTTCTAATTTATTGATAAAAAGTCGTCTTGTTTCCCTTTATTCCCATAGCTAGTTTGAGCTCATTTTGTGCCTTTGCCTTTTTAATCTTGCCCATATTCATCCTTTGTAATTTGTCCTAGTTTCCATTTTTTTTATGTGACTCCTTTTTATTTTTTAGATCATGCAAGATCTCGTGGTTAAGCCAAGGTGGTCTTTTGCCACATATTCTATTTTTCCTACGCCATGGAATAGCTTGCTTTTGGGTCCTTAATAGTGTCCCTTTGAAAAACTGCCAACTCTTCTCAGTCGTTTTTCCCTCATCTGGTACCACTGAGAACCGTCTAGATCCATCCTCTTTGGAACCCCCTTTCAGGTAGTTGAAAGCAGCTATCAAATCCTCCCTCATTCTTCTCTTCTGCAGACTAAACAATCCCAGTTCCCTCAGCCTTTCCTCATTAGTCATGTGCTCCAGCCCCCTAATAATTTTTGTTGCCCTCAGTTGGACTGTGTCCAATTTTTCCACATTCTTCTTGTAGTGTGGGGCCCAAAACTGGACACTACTCCAGATGAGGCCTCACCAATGCCGAATAGAGGGGAATGATCATGTCCCTTGATCTGCTGGAAATGCTCCTACTTGTACAGTCCAAAATGCCGTTAGCCTTCTTGACAACAAGGGCACACTGTTGACTCATATCCAGCTTCTCGTCCAGCTTTTCTGCAGAACTGCTACCTAGCCACTCGGTCCCTAGTCTGTAGCAGTGCATGGGATTCTTCCATCCTAAGTGCAGGACTCTGCACTTGTCCTTGTTGAATCTCATCAGATTTCTTTTGGCCCAATCCTCCAATTTGTCTAAGTCCCTCTGTATCCTATCCCTACCCTCCAGTGTATCTACCAGTCCTCCCACTTTAGTGTCATCTGCAAACTTGCTGAGGGTGCAGTCCACGCCATCCTCCAGATCATTAATGAAGATATTGAACAAAACCAGCCCCAGGACCGACCCTTGGGGCACTCCACTTGATACCGGCTGCCAACTTGACATGGGCTCAACAGGTAGTGATCAATGGCTCCAACGATCTAGCCAGCTTTCTATCCACCTTATAGTCCATTCATCCAGCCCATACTTCTTTAACTTGCTGGCAAGAATACTGTGGGAGACTGTATCAAAAGCTTTGCTAAAGTCAAGGAATAACACGTCTGCTGCTTTCCCCTCATCCACAGAGCGAGTTATCTCATCATAGAAGGCAATTAGGTTAGTCAGGCATGACTTGCCCTTGGTGAATCCATGCTGACTGTACCTGATCACTTTCTTCTCCTCTAAGTGCATCAGAATTGATTCCTTGAGGACCTGCTCCATGATTTTTCCAGGGCCTGAGGTGAGGCTGACTGGCCTGTAGTTCCCTGGATCTTCCTCCTTCCATTTTTAAAAGATGGGCACTACATTAGCCTTTTTCCAGTCATCCGGGACCTCCCCCGATCGCCATGAGTTTTCAAAGATAATGGCCAATGGCTCTGCAATCACATCCGCTAACTGCTTTAATACCCTCGGATGCAGCGCATCCGGCCCCATGGACTTGTGCTCGTCTAGCTTTTCTAAATAGTCCTGTACCTCTTCTTTCTCCACAGAGGGCTGGTCACTTCCTCCCCATGCTGTGCTGCCCAGTGCAGTAGTCTGAGAGCTGACCTTGCTCATGAAGACAGAGGCAAAAAAAGCATTGAGTACATTAGCTTTTTCCACATCCTCTGTCACTAGGTTGCCTCACTCATTCAGTAAGGGACCCACACTTTCCTTAACTTTCTTGTTACTAACATACCTGAAAAAACCCTTCTTGTTACTCTTAACATCTCTTGCTAGCTGCAACTCCAAGTGTGATTTGGCTTTCCTGATTTCACTCCTGCATGCCTGAGCAATATTTTTATACTCCTCCCTGGTCATTTGTCCAATCTTCCACTTCTTGTAAGCTTCTTTTTTGTGTTTAAGATCAGCAAGGATTTCACTGTTAAGCCAAGCCGGTCGCCTCCCATATTTACTGTTCTTTCTATACATCAGGATGGCTTGTTCCTGCAACCTCAATAAGGATTCTTTAAAATACAGCCAGCTCTCCTGGACTCCTTTTCCCCTCATGTTATTCTCCCAGGGGATCCTGCCCATCAGTTCCCAGAGGGAGTCAGTCTGCTTTTCTGAAGTCCAGGGTCTGTATTTTGAGGCTCTCCTTTCTTCCTTGTGTCAAGATCCTGAACTTGACCATCTCATGGTCACTGTCTCCCAGGTTCCCATCCACTTTTGCTTCTCCTACTAATTCTTCCCTGTTTGTGAGCAGCAGGTCAAGAAGATAGACTCATAGACTCTAAGGTCAGAAGGGACCATTATGATCATCTAGTCTGACCTCCCGCATGATGCGGGCCACAAAAGCTGACCCACCCACTCCTGGAATAATTCTCTCCCTTGACTCAGCTGTTGAAGTCCCCAAATCATGATTTAAAGACTTCAAATTGCTGAGAATCCTCCAGCAAGTGACCCCTGCCCCATGCTGTGGAGGAAGGCGAAAAACCTCCAGGGCCTCTGACCCTGGTTGGTTCCTCCAGCACTTGCACCAGGAAATTGTCCCCTACACTTTTCAAAAACTTCCTGGATTGTCTGTGCACCGCTGTATTGCTCTCCCAGCAGATACCGGAGTGATTGAAATCCCCCATGAGAACCAGGGCCTGTGATCTAGTAACTTCTGTTAGTTGCCGGAAGAAAGCCTCGTCCACCTCATCCCCTTGGTCTGGTGGTCTATAGCAGACTCCCACCACGACATCACCCTTGGTTGACTTGCTTTGGTAGATGCAGTGGGAATGTAGACACAGCTCTGCCCCGTCAAGCTGTGCTCACTGTGATTGGAGCTGGAGAGTGGTGTTATGCTAGTGCCCTCCAAAGCTGAAGAATCAATAAGCATTTCTCATTTAAAGTTTCTATGGAAATAAGGGAAGGTGTCTTGTCGACCCCGATAGTCCTCCAGCTGCTATCTCACAATGCCCCAGTCCCTGTGACAGTGACCATTCTGCTCACAACTATAAACTCCGCTGCCCAGGATTCACAAAGAGCAGAAGCCCTCTGCCCCCCTTTTAAAAACTGTGTGTTTTTTGAAATGCCATTTCCTGGTTCACCTCTGTGGTGAACACATCTAGCAGCTGACCTTTGTTTGCATCCAACCAAACATGGGTCCATGCACGCAGAGAGGTACTAGATGCACTTCTGCTAGGAGCAGACAGGAAGGATTAGATCCCTTGGGCCTGTGAGAAGAAGAGGCTGTGCAAGGACAGGTATGGAACAGTTGTAGAAATGTGGACAGCTACGAGCAGATTGCATGGAGGACACAGGCAGAAGGGAAGGACAGGGATCAGTAGCAGTGCTGCATGAAAGTGAAGATACTTTGCCAGGGACATCATGTGGCAAGGAAGGGCAACTACAAATCTAGTGCTGAACCACAGACCTGCTGCTTTTACAATGAACTGCATGCCATACTTGGAGTGACCCCACCAGCACCCTGTGGATACCTCAGAAGAGCCTGAGATGGAGACCCCTGCTCTGAACAGCGAGGGGAGAGAGGAGATGAGGTGGGGGACTCCAACCATACTGTGAGCCAGGACCTCCATAGGAGTCTAGCGTGTCTTGCCAGGCAAGTGTGGATGAGCCCACTGATGAAGGGGATGGGAGATTGGGTAAGTGTGTGCTGCATTTTTCCTTACAATGTTTTATTTGCTTTTCCTTCCTCTCCTCTTCCCCCTCTGCCCTTTACAGATGGCCCCTGCCCCATCCCAAAGTGTATGAGACAAAAGTATTGACAATTGTCATTGTTTTAGTAGTATACTGTGAGAAATTAAAAAGTTAGGAAGCAAATTTGAAATAAATACCTGAACAGTACCATGGCAGGCCAATTTCACGATCCACATCAATTCAGTGTCCTGTGTTTGGGTAGAGGTAGAGTCGGCATCTGCTTCTGTTAGGCTAGGTGAGGAGCCATGTGGCACATCTTGTTTATGTGAATAGGGATGTCCATTTTATCTTCCTGAGAGTTCTTGATGGCACTTTCATGGAGATACTCAGAAACCTATGGGAGACGATTGCAAAGGATGGCAGTCTTGTTTCTTCCTCTACAGTAGGACACTTTCCCATGTCACTCTGTGATGTATTCAGCAGGTACCATTGCAGGAAACAGGCTAGCAGCCCACGTGGCTTCAGGATGCCAGTAGCAGCTGTGGTGTTTGTGCTTTTGTGACCCTAAGGAATGAGAAAAACAAAATTCATTGCCTGTGGGGGGGGGGAGGGAGTGCCAGTAATCACAGTGATTGTCATATACTCATACCTATGGAATTGGGGCTCAAATTTTATAAATTAATGCAACAGAAAATTTGCCCCACTGTCCTCCATGCCAAGCCATATTCACCATAGTTGGAGCTTGAGAGTGGTGCTATTCTGAGTTTCTCCAAAGCTGAAGTATCAACAAGCATGTCTCATTAAGTTTCAAAACACCCTTCCCTTATTTCCATAAAAACTTTTATTTTTCTCTTTCTGTTGTGTGCATCTAATGGTGCATCTTATCTGTTTTTTTTATCAGCAACTTTTGACATGGTGGCTTTGAGGGGTGCCCCTTCACGCCCGCAGTACATCTGACCCTGATGAAGAGGGAAAGGGCTAGGAGAGAACATGTTCCATGAGATCCTACAAGCCAGTGTTGCATCAGACTGTGAACAAAGAGCTTGGAGGGCCAATGTGACTGAGAGGATGGAGAAAGGACAGAGAGGACAAGAAAGCAAAAGGCCTGAGTCTTCTCGGGGACCAAACACACATGCTGCAGATCCTAGTTGACCTACAGATCCAAAAGTGTCAGTCTCATCAGCTTTTGCACTCCTTGGAGAACTCTGTGGTTGTTGCTCCCTGCATCCCCCAACATATCTCATGACATAGCATCCTTGCCGCTACCACTTCATGCCAAGGGACAACAAGGGAAACCAGAGCTTCACATATGCTGACCTATGAAAACCACAGATTGGTGTATGTGTAGCCAGAGTGGATTATCTTGGACTATCTTTTTGTTTAAACAAATGGAAGTAAATGTTTACTTCCTTTTCAGTAGGAATTTTAAAAGTTTTATCCCATTATGTTAAGTGCTTATAACATTGTATGTGTTTGATTTTGCGCACTCAATTTTTGTAGTCAAAGTTGTATTTTTGGAGAATCAAAATATCTTTATTAGTTCACAACGGATATTACAAAATACATAGTGGCAGTCAAGAAATCGAACAGTATTTATAAATCTTCAAGTACCATACAATTCATATCAGCAGGCAAAGCCCTGAAGTATTTATAATTTGCAGCAGGCCCAACAGAATAGACACCAGCAGGCAAAAACCAAAAAATACATTATTTAAATTACATAAGACAGGCTCTACCTCAAGCCAGCAAGAGAGCACACTACTTTGGCTGATTGTGAAAATGAACTTTTAAGTATCCCTCAAATGCAGGGGTTCTCAAACTTCATTGCACCGTGACTCCCTTCTGACAAAAAAAATTACTACACGACCGAGGGGGAAAGGGGGACCGAAGCCTGAGCCCACCCAAGCCCTGCAAAAGCCCAAGCCCCACCATCCCGGGCCGGGGGACTAAAGCCCAAAGGCATCAGCCCCAGGTGGGGGGCCTGTAACCTGAGCCCCATCACCCAGCGCTTTAGCCCGGGGTGATGGGGCTCGTGTTTTGAGCCTGGGTGGTGGGGCTCAGGGTTTGGCCCCAACAAGTCTAATGCCAGTCCTGGTGACCCCATTAAAATGGTGTTGCACAGAGCCGCCGAGAGCGGGTTCGGGCCCCGGTGAAAACATTTTTTCGGGCCCCCCAGCAAGGGTGGACCGGCTAAACAGGGCCGACGAGGTGGGGGGGGGGAGCTGTGGGACCTGGGCCCCCTTTGTACCGGCTTTCCCCCGCCCTTGTTGGCCCTGGTGTTGCGACCCACTGTGGGGTCCTGACCCACAGTTTGAGAACCGCTGCTCAAATGAATATCTCCACATTGTACTCTTCTAAATAGCCCTGGCATCTGGCTGTTCAAATTCTGCGAGCAGCTGCTCCCCCTCACCCCCTCCTCCCTGGTGGGCAGATTCTCCCACTTTGTTTCACATAAATTATGCAGCGCACAACATACAGCTATAATATTGTGATGTTTTTCTTGCTGTGAGTAAACAATGTCAGTGACCTTTCAATCTACTAAAAGCACATTCCACAGTCTTTCTCCACCTACTAAGCTAATAGCTGAATCTTTCCTAGGCACTATCCAGATGACCAGCATATGGCTTCATGAGCCAGGGGAGCAAGGAATAGGCTGGGTCCTCCAGAATCACTACTGGCATTTCCCCATCACCTCCAGCTGCTCAGGAAAGAATGACCCTGCATGCAGCTTTCTGAACAGTCACATGTTCTTAAAGATGCAAGCATCATGTACCTTCCCTGACCTATCTATAGTGATGTCCGTGAAGCATCCTCAGTGATCCACTAATGCAGTGGTTCCCAAACTGGGGTTCGTGAACCCCTGGGGGTTCACGAAATGTTACAGGGGGTTCTCGGGGGGGGGGGGGAATCCCTAATGACGGACAGAGCTGTCCCTAGGGACCCCAGACAGCACGGGGCCAGCAGCTTGAAGCCCCTGGACTTCCAAGAGCTAAGCAGATCAAAGCAAGCATATCTATCATACTGAGGAGATTTAAACTTCAAGACTCCTTATAAGAAATGGAAAAGGGAGGTGAATATTTTTTGCTGTTTTTAAACTTAAATAGGCAGGTAGTATTGTTTTCAAAATTATTTTAAAGAACAAGTTTAAGCTTTATTGTAACGTGCGTTGTTTGCCTGGACAACTCAAGACTCTTTGAGTTGGCTTCTTAAACACCTTCATGCTGTTTCAAATCTGATACTCCTTGATGAAACATAGGAGCTTTGTCTTATAACAGGCTTATTCAAAGTGATACAAGCTACGGAAGTGAGATCTTGGAAGAGTGTTGCCATTTTCATAATGTAATAAAAATAGTGTAATTATAAATAATAATTAATAGTGTGTAATAAGCATGTCATAAAAACAAATTTTATATTTCCAAGATCACTGCTTTTATAATTTATACTCAGGTAAAGGAGAAAATCCCTGGAAATATTCATTTTTAGGAGGCGGTTCGCAAGACTTGACATTTTAGTGAAAGGGGTTCACAGGTTTTTAAAGTTTGGGAACCACTACACTAGTGCTTATATAACTCTGGAAAAGTATCCCTTTATGTTGATGTTACTAAGTAGCCAGGTGGGCTGGATTCACAATAGGGATATGCATTCAGTCTGTCACCCCACTGCTGCAAATCTATCCAATATTTCTTGCACATTGCTGAGAGTAACAGTCCTGCATAACGGGAGACTATTAATGGTCCTACACACTTGTATGACAATGGCTCTCATAGGTTTTTCAACTCCAAAATGATTTCCCACTGACTGATAGCAATCCAAAGTGTGATCACCATGTGCTTCTCCACTGTCAAAGCAGGTCGCAGTTGGTGTCTCTTCATTGGAGGGCTGGGGCGAGCTCAGCACACAGATCCAGAAACATGACCTTTTGCATCTGAAAGTTCTGCTGCCAGTGCTTCTGGTCCCAAATCTGCATTGTGATGTGATCCCACCAGTCAGGGCTTGTTTCTTGGCCCAGAAGTTTTGCTCCACTGCCTGCAGCTGCTCCATGTAGCCACCAGCACCCTGGAACTTTTTTTTCGCTGTGTCAATCAACAAACTCTCTTCAAAGCTAGCCTCATGTTCCTCATTGTGAGCCTGAAGGTGTGCAAATATAGGACAATTGTGCAGCCTGAGCCTCGTGAGCCTGACCCTGGCCAGCTGTGTTTTTTTTATCCCAGTATAGACATAGTCTGTCTCTGCCTCTGCCACAGAGTTCGTGTGTGATACGAGGGAAATCACTTAAACCAAACCTTTTCAGAGTTGTTCACTAATTGTATGTTCCTTGTGGTCTGGGTGACCCGGGGCCTGATTTGGAGAAGTGCTGAGCACTCACAACTGCAGCTGAAATCAGTGGGAGCTGTGCTTTGATATGGACAGTGCTATATAATGCTAAGTTCTCTGAAAAATTAGGTCCTACGTGACTGGGTTTGGGGAGCCCAAAATTAGTGGATTCTTTTTATCTTAATCTCTGTGCCTCAGCTCTTCATGTGTAAATGGGGAAAATAACTCTGACCTCACAGGGAAGTTGTGAAGATTGATTAATGTTGATAAAGTACTCCAGATACTATTGTGATAAGCACCACAGAACAGCATATGAGGAAATGCATAATTCTGTCTTTAGAGCAGGGTTTGAATAGTGTGCTGTAAGGAAAGCCTAGGGCTACACATTGAATAATGAGGAGAAAACAAAATATTGAATAGTTGCTTGTTAGTTGTGCACCATCCCTTCTATGCACTGAATGAGGCAAAGGTCCTGTGGAAGAAAATGTCGTCATGTAATTAAAGATTATTACAAAGCATTTGTGCATGGAGACTGAATTAAGGTTGCATAGTGCATGACTTCGCACCCTTAATGTTCATTTTATGTAGCTTTTGGTGTGTAATACTTCATATATACTCCATATTTAATGTATTGTGTCTAGGTGGAAGGCCACTTCCTATTTTTTTTTTTTAAGAGTTGTTATTTGGAATCATTATTTCAAAAGCTAACTTCTATAACCATTACTTGTTTATTTGTATAGCGGTTGCCTCATTGTGCTAGGTATTGTACACATGTACTGATGTGATCTATGTTTTTCCTCTCCCTTTGCTTCTGTATGTTTTAAATTAGAAGTCACCTACTACAGGACAGGCCCAACAAAGAAAATAACAGAACACCACTGGCCATCACATACAGCCCCTAGCTAAAACCTCTCCAGCACATCATCAAAGATCTACAACCTATCCTGGAAAACAATCTCACTCTCACAGACCTTGGGAGGCAGACCAGTCCTCGCTTACAGACAGCCCCCCCAACCTGAAGCAGATACTCATCAGCAACTACACACCACAGAAACACTAAGCCAGGAACCAGTCCCTGTAACAAGCCTTGTTGCGTACTCTGTCCCCATATCTACTCTAGCGCCACCATCAGAGGACCCAACCACATCAGCCACACTATCAAGGACTCATTCACCTGCACATCTACTAATGTGATATATGCCATCATGTGCTAGCAATGCCCCTCTGCCATGTACATTGGCCAAACTGGACAGTCTCTATGTAAAAGAATAAATGGACACAAATCGGACATCAGGAATAGTAACATACAAAAGCCAGTAAGAGAACACTTCAATCTCCCTGGACATTCTATAACCAATTTTAAAAGTAGCCATACTTGAACAAAAAAACTTCAAAAACAGACTTCAAAGAGAAACTGCAGAACTAAAATTCATTTGCAAATTTAACACCATTAATTTGGGCTTGAATAGGGACTGGGGGTGGCTGGCTCACTACAAAAGCAACTTTTCCTCTTCTGACATTAACACCTCCTCATCAATTATTGGGAGTTGACTACATCCATCCTGATTGAACTGGCCCTGTCAACACTGGTTCTCCACTTGTTAGGTAACTCCCTTCTCTTCATGTGTCAGTATAATAATGCCTGCATCTGTAATTTTCACTCCATGCATCTGAAGAAGTTGGTTTTTTACCCACGAAAGCTTATGCCCAAATAAATCTGTTAGTCTTTAAGGTGCCACCGGACTCCTCGTTGTTGTTTGTTTTTAAAATTAGATTGTAAGCAGGGGCATGCTTTTCTTTTTTTCCTGTTGTTTGTATTACAATAGCGCTCCAGTCAGGATCAGAGCCCCACTGTGCCAGACACTGTACACACACATAATAAGAGACAGTTCCTTCCCTGAAGAGTTTATACCCTAAGTTGTTGCATTTTTGATAATAAGACTATGACAAGACCCAGTCTCAGAATACAGATTACTGAATTTAATATCTTAAATCTCTCAGATTTATAATTTTACTGTGCTTTTAATTTATTTGAAGTTAATTAAAGCTTCCTGAAACATCTGCAGCTGTGGAATCTTCGGAAAAAGTCTATGAGCAGCCATGGGAAAGGCTGGTCGTTTATTTTACGTCTTAGCTATGTAAAATGCCATATTATACTA
Source organism: Trachemys scripta elegans (assembly GCF_013100865.1). Lineage (NCBI taxonomy): Eukaryota > Metazoa > Chordata > Testudines > Emydidae > Trachemys > Trachemys scripta. The sequence goes on from NC_048302.1 coordinate 88,128,470, forward strand.
GGCTAAATGCTACAGTTTTTGGACTGATGGTGTTTACTCTTATTTTATTCCTGGGGAAATTCTGCACTACTGCACATGCATAATTAATGAGCTGTGCATATTTTTAATTTTTTGACAGAAAAAAGGGTCTACTGAAATGTTTTTGCAGTTACGCCTTTCGCCCACCAGAGGGTGATGTGGTGATAGAACACAGCAGCAGCTCCTGGCCAACTAGGGAAGAGAAAGAGCCTGCCTTCTTTGCAGTGCCTGTCAGGCCAGGTCAGGAGATGGGCGATGGGGAGAAAGACAGCATGGGGTGCTGGGGGGATCAGATGGGGCTCATAAGGGCTTGTGTGGGAGGACAGATTGGGTTGAGCTGAATGCGAGTGGAGGCACAGGGCCACAGAGTGAGGGAGGTGCAGGGCCACATGGTGATGAGGGAGGGGCTGCAGGGCTACATAGGGGCAGTGGGTGGCTGAGTGGGGACACTGACGCCGGGGGATATTTCCTGAATCTTCTTTGTTGTCTATATTGTTACAGACATATTTGCTGACAGGTATTTTGAAATAAATGACCAAAAATAATTGAAACTGGTGTGATTATATTATGTTATATTGACAACTAAAAGTGCAGAATTTTTAATTTTTTGTTGCAGAATTTTTAGTTTTTGGTGCAGAATTCCATCTGGAGTATTATTCGCATTGATAAAGAGTATTTTACTTCAAAGCATACTTTGTTCTCTCTGTTATCTGAGGAGGGAAATAATTGTAATTCCTAGCTTTAGTTCCAGTTTTCTTTTAAGTGACCTGAGAGCTTGTTATATAATGTTTTGGCATGTTAAAGATTTATGGTGACCATAATTTAAGGCATTTTATATGGTGTTTGCAGCATTTGTGTCTGACTAGGTCAGAAATGTTAACATCCTCTTCTTTGAGTAAAGCAAACATACCATCCAGGACCAGGAGAACCTTGAATGGCATATGTACTTAGTGTGTTGATCAAAGTAAATATCTTGTTAGTGACAGCTTTATCATCTAAATTTAAAATACAAACAAAGCAATTTAATTTATTCAATTTTAAGTCTTTTTTAAAATGCAAGGAATTATGTCCAAAAAGTCTTGAATTACATGATTAGATACTATTTTTCCCATAGTTCCTCTGCCTCAGTTGGTGCACTGAATGGATGGTGCCCTGGGAATTAATCAGGGTTGTGTAGTTAGGGAGGCTGGTGTCTGTAGGATCCCTGTCTTGTTTGTTGCAGAAGTTGGAAGTTGTGTGGTGAATAAATCAGTGATCACATAATTAGATTGCATCATAATACATATGCCCCAGGGGGCAAGTTAGGGTTGTACAGACAACCTTAATTCTGGCATTTTCTAATTTGTAAGTGCTTTACTCTGCAACCTTAACATTCTTTTAACATAGTTTTTTAGCTGTTAAATATCATAGTTAGATATTTAAGCACAATCATGGTATCTAAGGCTAGGTCTACACTACCCGCCTCAATCGGCGGGTAGAAATCGACCTCTCGGGGATCGATTTATCGCGTCTCGTCGGGACGCGACAATCGATCCCCAAATCGGCGCTCTTACTCCACCAGCGGAGGTGGGAGTAAGCGCCGCCGACAGAAAGCCGCAGAAGTCAATTTTGCCGCCGTCCTCACAGCGGGGTAAGTCGGCTGCGATACGTCGAATTCAGCTACGCTATTCACGTAGCTGAATTTGCGTATCTTAAATCGACTCCCCCCTGTAGTGTAGATGTACCCTAACATAATATGCTTGGGGTAGAGCTGGCTGAAAAAAAGGAATCCCTTCCAACAAAAAGTATTGCATTGGTACACAAAGCCAAAAATGCGGAAATTTTCACAGAAAGGGTTTTAAAGAGAACCAAGACAGAATTTTTTTGGCTTCCTCGGTGCCTTTCCAACCCAGCTGCTGGAGAGGCAGAGACCGCTCTCCCACCCCTTGGAGCTAGTCCTTCAGGAAAGCTTTTATCAGTTTCACTGGCAAAAATTGAAATTGAAAAGAGCTTTGCAGGCAAGCTATCAGGCAACTGTCATTTTTTAAAATGAAAACTGAAATTTTTTTTGCAGAAAACTTCAGTTTCACAAAAATGTCTTTTGTCAAAAATCATTCAAATTAAAAAAAAATTTCACCAGCTCTACTTAAGAGCAACGGTTTCTTGTGATAGCTGTAACAGCACATTGGGGAAAAAAACATGTGGGTAACTATATTTCATCATGAGAGTAAAATATTAGCGAATTTTCATTATCGTGGTAAAGACAGGTGTGTGAGTTGTACTGAGGCAGTTTTGCAAGTTTTATGTAAAACTTCAATACCTGGAAAGATAATGGAGCAACTAATTAAGCAATCAATTTGCAAACACCAAGAAGATAATAAGGTGATTAGTAACTGTCAGCATGGATTTTTCAAGAACAAATCATGTCAAACCAGCCTAATCACTTTCTTTGACAGGGTAATAAGCCTTGTGGATGAGGAGGAGGCAGTAGATGTGGTATATCTTGACTTTAGTAAGGCTTTTGATACCATCTCGCATGACCTTCTCATAAACCAACTAGGGAAACCTAGATGAAGCTACTATAAGGTGGGTGCATAACTGGTTGGTTATGTAGTTATCAGTGGTTCACATTAAGCTGGAAGGAGATATTGAATGGGGTCCCACAGGGATCAGTTTTGGGTTCAGTTGTGTTCAATATCTTCATCAATGATTTAGATAATGGCATAGAGAATACACTTATAGGGGGCTTTGGAGGATAGGATTAAAATTCAAAATGATCTGGGCAAACTGGAGAAATGGTCTGAAGTAAATAGGAGGAAATTTAATAAGGACAAACACAAAGTACTCCATTTAGGAAGGAACAATCGGTTGCACACATACAAAATGGGACATAACTGCCTAGGAAGGAATACTGCAGAAAGGGATCAGGGGCTCATAGTGGACCACAAGTTAAATATGAGTCAACAGTGTAATACTGTTGCAAAAAAAGTGAACATCATTCTGGGATGTATTAGCAGGACTGTTGTAAGCAAGATACGAAAAGTAATTCTTCCAGTCTGTGCTGATTAGGCCTCAACTGGAGTATTATGTCCAGGTCTGGGTGCCACATTTCAGGAAAGATGTGGGCACATTGGAGAAAGTCCACAGAAGAGCAACAAAAATTATTAAAGGTCCAGAAAACATGACCTATGAGGGAAGATTGAAAAAATTGTGTTTGTTTAGTCTGGAGAAGAGAAGGATGAGAGGGGACATAACCGTTTCAAGTACATAAGATTGTTACAAGGAGGAGGGAGGAAAAATTTTTCTTGTTAACCTCTGACGATAGGACAAGAAGCAAAGGGCTTAAATTGCAGCAAGGGCAATTTAGGTTACACTGGTTACACTGTCCCTCTCCCCAATACCTGCCTGAGGGCTTGGGCAAGTCTACACTACCGGGGAAAGTCAATCTAAACGATGCAATTTGAGTTATGTTAGTAGCGTAACTCAAGTCAATGTAGCTTAGATCTACTTACTGCGGGGTCCATACTATGCGATGTCAACAGGAGACGCTCTCCCATCGACTCTCCTTACTCTCCTCATTCCGGTGAAGTACTGAAGTCGATGGGAGAGCGATCTGCGGTTGATTTAGAGTAAATCAAGTAGAGTAGCTGGAGCGTCGATCCACCAGTAAGTGGAGACAAGCCCTCAGGCAGACTTGGAGGAAGTGCTATAAATATCCTGATCTAGTTGAGTATGGTGGTGGCTGCTAAACTCACAGTTTCTTCCCTTTTGGGGAGTCCCTTAGCACTCACCTCAATTGCTTTGGTAGAGGATTTGGGCAAGTTATATGTAGTGTATATGTATGTATAGAGTGCGTGTAGCAGAAAGAGAATAGTTGATAATGAATGTTATGAAGGTTTTATCAGCATTAATTCAGAGTGACCTTATTATAAATGAGAGGAACCCACAAATGGGTTGTGTAGTTCATCCCAGATATGTACATTTCTACTCCAATTTTATTAGAAGACCACTTCTATTAAGAAGCTGATTTTTCTTAATCCTTTGAATGGTTAAACAAGTTTCCCTCTAGTTTTTTTTGCTACTAACACATTTGTTCATTTGTTTGTTCTTCAGCTCATGAGTGTCTGGACTGTCTATTTGCATGATCTGTTGTTTGCTTCTCTGTACTATTGTCTACTTGTGAGCTGCTTTGAAGAATAGTCAAAACAACTGTTCCTGTTCAAGTACAATAGAACCTCAGAGTTATGAATGACTCAGGAATGCAGGTTGTTCGTAACTCTGAACAAAACAATCAGAAGTTTACAAGTGAACAGTAGCTTAATGCAGCTTTGAAACTTTACTATGCAGAAGAAAAATGCTTCTTTCCCTTTATTTTTTTAGTAGTTTATATTTAACACAGTACTGTACTGTATTTTTTTTTTTTTTTTTTTTTGGTCTCAGCTGCTGCCTGATTGTGTAATTCCAGTTCCAAATGAACTGGAATTCATAGTGTGTGATACACTGGTCAGTTCATAACTCTGGTGTTTGTAACTCTGATGTTCTATTGTACAGCAAAGTTTTGTATTGGGACTCTTGTGGATTATTGTCAAGATAATTTTAGTTACTGAATGATTAACAAGAAGCAAAACAAAGTCGCCCAAGATTTCTGTACTACTTCCTGAAAAATAGATGACAAATTACCATAGTAAAATTATGCTTTGTATTTATTGGTCATTAAATTTCCTTGCTACAGTAAACTTGAGATTTTTATTCTTACACAGAAAATAGGTTTGGTGTTGCTACACATATCTTATGTTGTTTCAGTACAGTAAGCTGTTCAAATTAGTTCATTTAGTGTTCATGCTTCCTTAAAGCAATGTTTTTACAAGTTTAGAGGGTTTATTAAAGTTTGCATTAGATCAATATTACATTAAATGTGTGTATTTACTGTTGTACAGATTTTTCAAAGTCCCACATGTTTGATTATTTTTTGTTTCACAAATTATTTAGGGTGCTGAATTTTAGTTTTAAGTTGCTTGAAAGCTTACTATAGGTCAGATTCTGTTCATTTGTTTCTGTTTTACCCCATTGACTCTAGGGTGGCTGCATGGATGTAAAAGAACAATTTTGCTCTATTTATTTGATGACTGCTTTAAGAACTGTAGATTTGAATGTTTAGATGATAGTCCCTGACCACAGTATTGTAATAATCTTGGTACGAAGTATGCCTTGTAAGGTATCAGTTAAAAATTATAATTTGCTACTCAGGATTATCCTGGTAAAATATGTATGGCAATATTGTATGTGAAGTTGTAAGATTCTCCAGTATGATGATGATAACACATGTTCCAAACCCCACAGCTGTGCCCAGGCAGAAGCTAGGCCTGTCCTAAACAAGGAAGGTGCTTGCCTTAATTTGCATTTAAGCAGTAGACAGAGTCATCAGGCAGGGTGGGAAAACAAAGGAAATTCAAACAGGTGGGAAAAAAACCTATCCTTTTATGTGGACTCTTTGTCTCCTGGGTCTCAGCTGGAAATATCACAAGGGAGACTGGAACTATAAAAATGAGGAACAAACTCCCCTTTCTTTCTCTCCCTGCCCATCACATTCTCTGCACCTGAGAAGGCAAAAGGAAACAGCTGTTGGACTTTTGGGGAGGAGTCCTGATCTGAAAAGTTTAGTCAGTAATCTGCTGGAGCATGTGATGAGAGAGTTTTTTAAGTAAATATTAGTAAGCATTTTATCTTTATTTTTCTTGTAACCATTTCTGATTTTTATGCCTCATTACTTATACTCACTTAAAATCTCTTTCGTAAGCTTGTGTTACTGTTTTTATCTAATCCAGCATGTTTAAATTGAAGTGTCTGGGCAACTATTTAGGTTAATAAACTAGCATATGATTCCCTTAATGTCTGGCTCGTCCCTCCAGGATTCACCACTTGATGTGTAGATGGTGCAGCCAGTGACGCAACGGCAAGTGACTGATGCTGGTCAATAAACCTGTCTCCTCTTGGGAATTCCTAATGACGCCCAAGGGTGGGGTAATGGGACACCCTGGGTGAAGGAAATGTCCCCAGAAAAGTGGATGAGCCAGAATCCTGTTGGCCAGTGGTACCAACACTACTGGGACCAGATCCATTTAGAAAAGGTGCAGTTGTGGATGCGATAATGCGGGTGCTTCTTTCAACTTGGAGCTTTCAACTTGTCTTGACCTTCGTCTTGCCATTGAAGTTCTATAGTCCCTGCCAAGAGAGAAAATATAGGGTCTATGGCAATCCCTTCCTTCTTTGTTTTGCTTAGGCTTACAGATTGAGGGTCTGTGCTCAATGGTCACTCCTTTTGGTGGGGAAGGACCCAGGTGTTTGACAGAAGCTCAGATGTCCAAGTAGGGGAAGGTCTGCTCCTTGCACTTTGGGCTCTTCTCCCACACTACTGTCAAGCACCATTGACTGGCTGTTTTTATTGTGTTTCCTTTCATCTGTCAAGACGTTGGATGGCCATATAGATTCCCTTAAAGGAATAATGGACTTAATATACTGGTATTCTCCAGGAGAGGGGTGGGCAGTACAGGACATACATTTCTGGGGGAAGATCCGGGAGTAGGAATGTGTTGGGATCACTCTGCAGTATAACCAGAGCTAGTGAGATCCAGTGTGTAGCTGGCAGATTGCAGTTACACACAGACACTCAGGGTGTGGCCTGCATGCTGCAAGGCTGTTTGTAAGCGGTCCAGGTCGGATCTGTTACAGCAAAGCATTGCAAGGCACTGAAGGTTGCAGGGCAGTGATGACACAGCTCCCTACTAGTTTGAGTTGTGTCCTGGTATGTCATAGTAGCTTTATTTTATAATAGATTTTATGAAAGATGCTATCTTAAATTGTTTTATGAGGTAAGTAATTACAAAAGCTAAAAGTTTAAAAGACAGCAGGCAGATTAATTAAGCTGCATAGACAAGGGATGATTTCAGAAGAGATTTGGAGAGGTATAAGCAAAGGAAAGCTGTTTCAAATGTTCTTGCCTCTTCCTCATTGCTTTGTGTGTATGATTGTGTGTGTCTTGCTACTCTAAGAATGCACCTGTGCTGTTGCTTGTGCACAAAACCATTTTCCCAGTAGGAGCAGCAAAGTGAAACTGAGATCTTCTTTAGATGCATTTTGATGTTTCTGCTGTGGAAGCACAATGAACAGGATATACAACAGTACAATCACTATCTTCCCACAGGCATGGTGAAATGTTGTATTTCCCTGCAGTTAAATGCCTTAATCATAATTACTGAGGCTGCTGTACCTCTCTGTCAGGAGGAAATACAATTAGTTCAAAATTTGTGTACTAGGGTGTAGAGAACTAACGACATGAGAAAATAGTCTACTAATTTCTAATCAGGATTTAAGGAACAAAAGAAGAAACTGGTTCCAAATAATCCATCCCAGGATTGATAGTTGCCTTAATGGATTATTAAAGGAGGTGAGAGAAACATAGATGAACTATGCTCATGAGAGGGAGAAACAGAGGGCTTGTCTCCACAAAGACTTAATGCACAGCAAGCTGGGTTGTGAATGTACAATATACTAGCCTGCTGTGTGTGCGGTCTGTGTGGACCCTGCACTAAAAGTTCCATAGTGTTCTTTGACATATTGCTGTTAGAGATTTGCTGACCGGAAACCAAGATAGACAGCATTGAAAGCAAAGGTTTGCCCTGTCTCTGGTTGTCTACACTTAAAAATTTTAATGCCATATCAGTGCCAACCTAAGCCCTGGTGTAGACCTAGCTAGATTGACAGAAGATTCATAGATTCTCCACTCGGGAGCGGATTACTTAAAGTGATGGAAAAACTTCTTCCATAACTGTAGGAAGCATCTACAGCAGGAGTCAGCAACCTTTCAGAAGTGGCGTGCCATGTCTTCATTTATTCACTCTAATTTAAGGTTTCGCATGCCGGTTTTAACGTTTTTAGAAGGTCTCTCTCTATAAGTCTTTATTATATAACTAAACTATTGTATGTAAAGTAAACAAGGTTTTTAAAATGTTTAAGAAGCTTCATTTAAAATTAAATTAAAATGCAGATCTTATCAGTTTAGTGCAGTGGTTCTTAACCTGGGGTGCGCACACCCCCTGGGAGTGCGAGATACCCTTTCTGGGGGTGCAAGATACGCAAGATTTTTTTAGAAGGTAAATCATCGAAAACACAAATTAAGCACAGGCACATAAGTACAGCTACTTTGTTTCATAAAACCTATGTATTAACATTATACATGTTTTAACGATTACTGTAATATATAAAGTTTTTAAGTTTTCAAGTTTTTAAGCTACTTGTAGTGTAATTTTTTATAAGGGCTGCAGCGCTCTGCGACCAGGCCAGGAGCAGAGCCCTGGACTGGCTGCCAGTACCCCAGGCCAGCAGGAGGGCTGAGCAGGGCCGGAGGCCCGGACCCCGGCTGGCAGGGGGCAGGGCGGCTGGAACCCCAGACCGGTGGCGGGCTGAGTGACTCATCCCGCTGCCTGTCTGGGGTTCCGTCCGCCGGCCCCGCTCAGCTTCTGCCGGCTGGGGGTTCCATTCACTCAGGCTGGCAGCAGGCTGAGTGGGGCCAGCGGCTGAGACCCCGGCTGGCAAGGAGCCGGCAGACGGAACTCCAGATTGTCAGCGGACTAAGTGGGGCCAGCGGACAGAACACCAGATTGGCGGCGGGCTGAGCGGCTCAGCCCGCTGCTGGTCTGGGGTTCCATCCGCCAGCTCCTGCCAGCCGGGGTCCTGGCCACCGGCCCCACTCAGCCTGCTGACGGGTGGGGGTTCCGTTCACCCAGGCCGGCAGCAGGCTGAGCGGGGCCGGTGGCCGGGACCCCGGCTTGCAGCAGCATGCCAGTAAAAATCAGCTCGCTTGTTGCCTTTGGCATGTGTGCCACAGGTTGCTGACTCCTGATCTACAGTATACTGCTGCAGCTATGCCACTGCAGCACCGTTGTGTGGACATGGCCTAAAATGCATGAAAAGAATGTGGCCAGAGACTTGCGTTCTTCTGGTTGAACAAGATCCCTGTATGTGATGGGTTATTTGTTCTTGGTTATTTTCTGAACCAAGGGCTCCTGTACACTTTCTCTCCGAATGCTCAGATTCTGGCTGTGTCAGTTACCCCAGTAGTGTGTGTTATGCAGAAGCTAAAGGGCAGAAAGAAGTGTTTGAAATTGTATCACTTCTCCTTGGCAAATGTACAGATTAAAAATGAATAAAGAAGTCGTGCTAAAATTTTGTGGCTAGTTATTTCACAGTGCATAAAATTTAAAGGCAACATATTTTAATTAATGCAAATAAAAACTTCAGATATATCTGAATTTCTTTCCAGCATTAAGACAGAATTGCCACCAAGCTGTGTGGCTGATTTTTGCATTTAAATCCATCAAGTACAGAAGGAAAGTTCTGAAAGAATAAGAATCTGTTATATTTGTCTTTCATGTTAAGTGTATGTCTAGTCTTTGTTTTGGGAACTGCTTCATGAAATGCTGGGTTTCTTTTTTGCAGTTGCTGAAACTGAAAGGAGTAGAGGAGCCTGTACTTTAATTTTGCGTGGAGCTTTTGGAAAATTACTGCAATGCTGTAAATCAGAACCTCAGTTAAGTTCGGTGAGTGTCTGGATATTTTCATTATCCTGACCATATAAGGAGTATAAAGAGTTACTCATGCATTGGGATTTAGTCTTGTAATTTACAACATTGAGACAAGACTCTACCATTTAGCCCAAAAATCTTGTGATCTAATTGATCGATAGGTTTTTATATAAACCTATTTTTATTTTTTTTAGTTTTTATTTTTCCCATAGATGTTTGTTTATTTCAAGCAATTTTATAAATCAATTCCTTCCATTACTTTTGGGTTAAATAGTTTTGTATGCCCTATAGGGATTTCATTCAATACCTTCTCTACTAGGTTTGAATAGAGTACTTCGTCCATAGTTTAGCAGGAGCATAGAATAAAATTTCCATATTGGTTTCACACTAGTTCTGCTGTTCATGGTAGTACCACTGGGGAAGTGCTCTAGGAGCCTCGTAAAATATGGGGTACCCTCAGTCCTGTGCTAAACTGAAACCCCTGCATCCTTGATCTATTTTTTTATTTAGTTTGAATATGTTTAGTACTGGATTTTGAGACCAGCTTAAGGAACTAAATTCACCAGGACTAAAGATTTGACTCAGTGTGCACTGGTATGGACTGATAAGGATACCAGTCATTTTTTTCATTCTTTGCTGCTCCAATCTATGAATTACAAAGTAAAATTGACAAGATCTCTGGTACCTTAGTTGAAGGGATCTGAAATCTTGACAGTTTCACTTTGCTGCTGGCATGTGTAGCAGAGCTGTAAGAAGGGGAAAGAAATTGGGCAGGGGGAGTAAACAAGAAGTAAGGAAAATGTGCTGCTGGGGAAGTAAGAAGGGTCATAATATTTAGTGAAGAAACAAGGATAGAAAAATGTGAAAAGACTGAGCAAGGAAGACATTGGAGGGGGTGAGGGTAAAGATAAAGAAACAGCTGCAGTAGTATGAGTGGGTATCCTAATATTCTTGCCTCATCATTATTTTCCTGCCACTGAGTTCTGAATGAATATATCAATGAAATGTTACCGCTGCCATGTACAACACCTAATTTTCTTTGAAATATATGTTTAAAAAAGCCACATAGAATCCTTTATGCCCTCATAGTATTTCCAATATATCAGGCACCTGTTTTAATTAATCTCCTTTGAAAAGACATTACTGTAAGGTTGTTTACTTTTCAAAGTTTCTGTCATGAATGAAGGTATTGAGGTGAAAATTCAGAATCTGTTTGCGTATTTCACCATTGCTAGGTTCATCATTGGTGCTATGAAGTCTTTGCTTTTTAGAAATCTTTTCTTATTTGAATACTTTTGACCTGCTTTAAATCTCAGTATTAACATGCTTCACTAAAAATATGCATGTTCCCTACAATCCTTTACTGTTGCCAGCTTCAGGGAGGTGGAAGAATATTATAATGCATAAATTAACAGTGAGAGTAGCTAACCATTGGAACAACTTTCCAGTGGTTGTGGAGGATTCTCCATCACTGACAATAATTATTTCTGGGAAGTTCTTTGGCCCTTTGTTATGCAGGAAGTAAAACAAGATGATCATGTTCCCTTCTGGCCTTTGAATTTATGAATGTATAACGTAGGGTGAATAAAAATGATTTAAAAATTAAAACAGTTTTTGAAGTGTACATAATGGATTTTAATTTACGTTTTTAAAATTGAAGTAATTGTAATTTACATAGTATTGGTTTGCTTCTTTCCATTTTATAGTCTTTAAGTTGCTAAAATAGACATTTTATATTTGTTTCTTTAGTTTCCTAATTTTTAGTCAGACTTTAGATTTTATAGAGTTTTTTCTAAATTTCACATCTAAAATGCTTGTCTGCTGAAAAAAACAAGTCTAGGGCCTCACTGCCATCTTTACTGTGCGAGCAACACAAACAGCCCCTGCTATATTTGCAACCAACACATCAAACTTTGTCAATAAAGTTGAAATGCTTCAACTGGACTTTAGTCCTCCACCAGGTTTAAGTCAATGGGACTTGTACTCCGAAGGTCATTTAGGTGCCTTTGAAACTCTCAGCCTCAAATGCCTAAATATGAGCATAGGAGCATGTTAAGCGCCTTGTTTTTAAACTCTGGCGTGCGTGTGTGTGTACGTATACGTGTATATATAAGTTCATAGTAATTTTGTTAGTATTCTGAAAGTCCAAGCCTTTCATTGTTTGCACTGAAGTAATTTTATTTTGAAGTGATAACATTTTATGCCACAAAGTAGTTTTCAATAAGCCTTTAGCCTGTGATGCTGCAAATGCTTGTGCTTAAATAAGACTACTCATGCCCGTGTTTAATTTTAAGTCAATTTTCATAAGTAAAGTTAGGTATCTGCTTAGATGTTTGCAGGATCTGAGCTTTAATTTTCAGTATTTTGTTTTTTGCCCATAGCAGTTTTATAATATTCAAATAAGAGACCCTACTAGTAGTGAAATTTTTTTTTCAAAATAATAGCATTTATAATTTAGTTTATTAAAAATGTTAGTCCGAAGTTGCAATGGCAAAGATCTTTAAATTAATTTTATAAATCCTCAACCTGATTTTAAACCAGTGGTTTTAAAAAAAGTTGTTTAAATAATTTAGATTGCCGTGTTTTAAATCACTTTGCTGTAAACAGCAGAGCTGTGGTAGAGTAATGAATATATTTGATTCTTTTGGATCACAACATCTTTGCATCAGACATTTAATTTTTTTCAAAAATACATATAACTGAAAAATGTATTTGCAGCACCATAGTTAACAAAAACAATGCATGAATAAAGTAAAAATATAACTATATTTTGCCAAAAAGTTAAGCAAAGAGTTGTATCACACTTTGTTTATAGCCATTAAAATAGAGAGCAGCAACTTGGCTAACCACCTGTAACAAAGCAATTATTAGTATAGTTGTGTGCAAACACTGTAGTAAGCTTTAACATTAGAAAGTTTCTTGGAAGAGGAAAAAGCGTCCATTAAAAATGAAGAGTAATGTTGTTGGAAAGTGTAAATAAAATTCTAACGTCCCTTAATAGCTTATTTTAAGTTTTTGTCTACACTACAGAGTTTTGTCGACACAAGTTAAGCCAACAATCAAAAATCAGTATAATTACATCGCCTGTGCATGTTCACACAACACTTCTTCTGTTGGCAGAGCGTGTCCACAGCTGGTGCTCTAGTATCGACAGAGAGAGCAATGCACTGGGTAGCTATCCCACTGTGCTTCTCACCACCTTCTGCAGCTAGGAGTTGTGGGAAGGCGGAGAGAATCACAGTGCATCATGGGTGCATGCTCAATGTCCCATTATGCAGTTCTTTCTGCCCCAGCATTCCATGGGCTTCCCACTGTTTCACAGCATTTTTCAACATCCCCTGTTTACTGTGCGCCTGCCATCTCTGTCTGAAAGGATGGATCACACATTGCTTTCTAATATTGTGTTCAGTGTTATGAACACAAAGTGGGTGGTCATGCAGTATATCATGAGCTCCAAATCTGAACAGGAATCAGAGTTTCCTGACCTTCTGTGTGCCATAGAAAGAAACAAGACCAGATTACTTTTGGCCTTCACGGAGTAGCCGAACATGATGGATTGTCGCTTTTGGGCTCAGGAAACAAGCACTGAGTGGTGGGATTGCATTATTATGCAGGTCTGGGATGACAAGCAGTGGCTGCAGAACTTTAGGATGCAGAAAGTCACCTTCTAGGAACTGTGCAGAGCTTGTGCCAGCACTGTGATCCAAGGACACCAAAATGAGAGCTGCCCTCAGTGGAGAAGCGGGTGGTGATCGCTTTGTGGAAGCTGAAGACTCTAGACTGCTAACACTCGGTCACAAATCAGTTTGGAGTCAGGAAGTCGACCATTGGAACTGCAGTAATTCAAGTGCGCAGGGCCATTGATTGCATCCTGCTACAAAGGACCGTGACTCTTGGACATGTGCGTGAAATATTGGATGGCTTTGCGGCAATGGGATTCCCTGACTGCCGCAGGGCGATAGGTGACATGCATATTACAATTTTGGCCCCGGACCATCTTGGGATGGGGTACATCAATAGAAAGGGGTACTTCTCTATGGTATTGCAGGCACTTGTGGATCACTGCAGGCGTTTCACTGACATCAGTGTGGGGTGGTCCAGGAAGGTGCATGACGTATGCATTTTCAGGAACACCGGCCTGTATAGAAAGCTCCAAACAGGAACTTTCTTTCCAGACCAGAAGAGTCCAGTGGGGGATGTTGAAATGCCCACAGTGATCCTGGGAGACCCAGCATACCTCTTAATCCCATGGCTCATGAAGCCTTACATGGGAAACTGGGACAGCAGCAAGGAGTGCTTCAACAATAGGCTGAGCAGGTGCAGAATGACCGTAGAATGGGTCTTTTGCAGTTTAAAAGTGTGTTGGTGCTGCCTTTATGGCAGGTTAGACCTAAATGAGGGAAATATTCCTGTGGTCATAGCAGCCTGCTGCACACTCCATAATATTTTTGAGGCTAAGGGTGAAAAGTTTCCCCTGGGGTGGAGCATGGAGGTGGATTGTCTGACTGCTGGGGGAAGGAGGGAGTGTGCTCGCATGTGTTCTGCCTGGAGCGTGATTAGGGACTTCAGCATCTCTGTTTGCTCCTCCATCACTTATCTTCTCCTGGCCCTTTTACAGTGTGCTCCTCACTCTCCTTTCTGTTCTGCCATTCTATTTTAAATTTGCCTTTCAAGGTCTCTCTCCGCTCCCTGCATTCTCTTTTTTTCAGCCTCTGAGGACTGGAGCACCTCTCAGAACATGTCCTCCTTGCTCCACCTTGATTGTTTCCTTATTTGGCAAAGACACTCCACCGGTGTGTAGGGGATTCCTCTGAAGGCCGCATCTGCAGAAGCACAAGAAACTACACAGAAGCATGATTGTTAGTTCACACGCAGCATTGAATCATTATAGTAAAATACACCTCTTTTTACATACGAATCACTTTCTCTCTGTCGCTTGACAAGCACACGTCTCGGCAAACCTCCTAAACATGGTGAGTTTGGCCCAGGGAGGTAGGGTGGAGGTTTGAGGATTCAAGATGAGGCAAAGGGTAAGGGGATCACTGCAGGCCATTAGGGACAGTATTGTAAAAATCTACCACCATTTTCCACAGGCAGGGGTCATTGAAGCCGATATCTCACTCGTGACGGTAAGCAAGTGTGCATCTCCTGCACTTTTGCGGCTTCAGACCATGTGCTGCTCACCTGTGTGCTGCTTTAAGCCCTGCACAAGTGACTGCTGATTGGCGTGGGAAAGTTTCCTACAATGAGGGAAGGAACAAAGCGGTTCTGCCAAGGAACCTTCAGCACAGGATTGGGAGTACCTGCAGGAAAGTTTCCTAGAGATCTCTCTGGAGTATTCCCATGAAATCTTAGTGAACATTAACATGCTGTTCTGCCACACTGCTTAGCTGCACAAGGGACTGTGAAGTCTTGTAAATTTCTATCGCTTCATCCACTTCTAGAATACACAGAGCAAAGGACAGTTCTACCTTATATAACTGAGCAGCATCTACTCAAAAAGATCACTTACCAGGTCTCTCCTCTCCTGCATCATGCGTGCCAAGAAATTGACTGCTGGGACTGGCTAGACCCCTCTGGAGTAGAAAAGCGGTCTTGACTTGCCGTGCCACCAGATGGCCCTGCTGTGTGCTCCACATTGTCCTCCAACTTGACCTCCTCCTCCATGACTTCATCCTCTGGATTGAGTCCACTGTCCACTACCTCCAGCCCCACTGAAGTATCCACAAGGCTCTTGGTGGTGGAGTGGGGTCATCACCAAAGATGGCACCAAAGAGCAGCAGGTCTTCAGCATAGCACTAGAGCGATGTTTTGCCTCCCTTACCTTCTGATATGCCTGCCTTAATTCCTATATCTTTGCACAGCGTTGATCATAGAATCATAGAAGATTAGGGTTGGAAGAGACCTCAGGAGGTCACCTAGTCCAACCCCAACTAAATCATCCCAGCCAGGGCTTTGTCAAGCTGGGCCTTTAAAACCTCAAAGGATAGAGATTCCACCACCTCCCTGTGTAACCCATTCCAGTGCTTCATCACCCTCCTAGTGAAATAGTTTTTCCTAATATTCAACCTAGACCTCCCCCACTGCAACTTGAGACCATTGCTCCTTGTTATGTCATCTGCAACCTCTGAGAACAGCCTAGTGCCATCCTTTTTGGAACCCCCCTTCAGGTAGTTGAAGGCTGCTATCAAATCCCTCCTCATTCTTCTCTTCTGCAGACTAAATAAGCCCAGTTCCCTCAGCCTCTCCTCATAAGTCATGTGCCCCAGCCTCCTAATCATTTTCATTGCCCTCCACTGGACTCTCTCCAATTTGTCCACATCCTTTCTGTAGTGGGGGGCCCCAAAACTGGACACAGTACTGCAGATGTAGCCTCACCAGTGCCGAATAGAGGGGAATAATCACTTCCCTCGATCTGCTGGCAATGCTCCTACTAAGACAGCCCAATAGGCTGTTAGCCTTCTTGGCAACAAGGGCACAATGTTGACTTATATCCAGCTTCTTGTCCACTGTAATCCCTAGGTCCTTTTCTGTAGAACTGCCACTTAGCCAGTCGGTCCCCAGCCTGTAGAAGTGCATGGGATTCTTCCATCCTAAGTGCAAGACTCTGCACTTGTCCTTGTTGAACCTCATCAGATTTCTTTTGGCACAATCCTCCAATTTTTCTAGGTCACTCTGGATCCTATCCCTACCCTCCAGCATATCTACCTTTCCCCCCAGTTTAGTGTCATCTGTGAACTTGCTGAGGGTGCAATCCATCCTATCATCCAGATCATTAATGAAGATGTTGACCAAAACCGGTCCCAGGACTGACCCCTCGGGCACTCTGCTTGATATCGGCTGCCAACTAGACATCGAGCCGTTGATCATTACCCGTTGAGCCTGACAATCTAGCCAGCTTTTTATTCACCTTATAGTCCATTCATCCAATCCATATTTCTTTAACTTGCTGGCAAGAATACTGTGTGAGACTGTATCAAAAGCTTTGCTAAAGTCAAGGTATATCACGTCCACTGCTTTCCCCATATTCACAGAGCCAGTTATCTCATCATAGAAGAAAATCAGGTTGGTCAGGCATGACTTGCCCTTGGTGAATCCATGCTAACTGTTCCTGATCACCTTTCTATCCTCTGAGTGCTTCAAAATTGATTCCTTGAGCACCTGCTCCATTATTTTTCCAGAGACAAAGGTGAGGCTGACTGATCTATAGTTCCCTGGATTCTCCTTCTTCCATTTTTTAAAGATGGACACTTTATTTGCCTTTTTCCAGTCGTCCAGATACGTGTCCCATTCATAGCCTTTATCCAACAAGCCACAAAAAATCTGCCTGTAGGTATCAGAGTTCCTACAGCTGGAGCAGAGCTGGGACTGTGCTGCTACCTCTCCTCGCAATGTCAGGAGATACAACAACTCAGGTGTGCTCCAAGTGGGAGAGGGTTTGCTGTGTGAAGCCACCATTGTCAGCTGGGAAGATGCAATGTGAGCCATCCACACCGAGCAAACAGGAATTGGAATTTCCCGTGGGCCTTTAAAGGGGGAGGGTGGATGCCTGTGTTCTGAGTTCGAACTGCCAATCAGAGCGGTCAGGATATGCATGGTGGGACATCTCCTGTAGGCCACTTATAGTGACATAACCAAGTGCGGTGTCTACACTGACACTTTGTCGATATAACTTTGCTGCAAAAAGCTCAACACTTCTTGTCGAGGTGATTTTATTTTGTCAGCAAAACAAAAGTGTTTTGTTGGCAGAAGGAGCATTGCAGTGTGTGTGTACACCTCCATGTTTTTGTTGATTAAACTTGACATTTGTTGACAAAATTGTGTAGTGTAGACAAGGCCTAAGACAGCTAATTTACACAATTTTTTCACGATTTTCTAATAAATCCTCTAATGGTTGGAGTCCCGATTTTTTTTTTATTTTGTTGCCAGTGTTAAGTAGAGTAACAGCAGGCTCTGCACTTTATTGGTGGCATCACTGAAACCTCATTCACAGTGTTTTAAGAGAAGATATACTCTACTGAGCAGAAATACATATTTCTTTAAAAAGAAAACTTTTCTACTTTTCCTTCTATACAGCTGACCCTTGTTAGAGAACCGCACTCTAAATATTGTCTGTATGGATGCCTGTTTGTGGGATGCTTATGTCCCCTAATTTTATAAATAGCAATGACCACTGACATAGTATGTGAGATTCAGGCATTTTCAGGACCTTCCATAGTGCTGGATTATTTGATTCAATTGGCAAACGGGAAGCAGAGTAGGGAATGGATTCAAACCTGTTTACCAAAATAAAACATATTAACTTTAAAATAGTCTAATACAACTTTGTTTTAAACCCAAACATGTTAGAGCTGGTAGTTATCTTAGTGTTTGGCTTCGCTAATTTTAATATCTTCAATAATGATCTGGAAAGAGAGGATAGCAGCATGCTACCGAAAGTTGCCGACGCTAAATTGGGAGACGTTGAGAACTTGAGAGGACAGAGGTAACAGAGAGCAGCCTTGAGAAGTTAGAAATATGGGGAAGAAGCTTTAAGCTGGATATTTAGACTGGAAATATGCAAGCAGTATGAGAGTTTTGGGGTGATGGTGGTAGAAATAAGTCATTTTATGAGAAACCTGGAAATCAGTACTGCTGAAAGACTTAAGAGGGACTGAACAGCAAACTAAATGTAGCCATTGCAGCCCCTCAGCGGTCAATATGATTAGGCATTACATACTTGAGGCTTCAGTATGAAGGAATAAGGGGTGATAGTCCCTATGTGACTAACTGAGAGCTCATTAGGAATTTTACTTTTAATTTTGGTATATTGTTCTTTTGGTCTAAAATCAAGGAACCTTTTCTTCTGGTTTAAAATCAAGCATGGAAAGTTTCAATCTTCAAGAAAAATTTGAGAAATTACTACTTTATTGATTACATGCATTTTAAAGGCACCCATTACTGTGGTATCAGTGCCGTTAAAGTCAAGTTATTAAGATTTCCCAATAAAGTTGTTATTGCGTGGCTTCAAGTCATTAAGATTTCCCAATAAAAAGTACTGGAGTAATATACCCAATCTTCCACAGTTTAACTTAAAACCAGAAAATGTAAAGAACTGACCAGTCAGCTAAGTGCCCTGGATTTCATAGCTTACCATCTATGTAATGCCTGGTGAAAACAACTGGCCAACGTTTTGCTTTAAATACAATTCCCATGGGAGCAAATTCCTGACATGGAAACCTGCATCAGAGCAAGTTATGAGGGGGTTATGATGGAATACAGAATATAACCTTAAGCTTTGCTATCCTGAATGCAACAATTTTCATTTTTGTTTTGTGACAGCAAGAAAGGGAGTTCTCCCTTGCTCTATCCAGTTGCAGGTGCTAGGGAGTCAAATTTTCAGCTATTGAAGTTTTTGTTTAATTATGACTTCCTGTTTTTATAACAGGTAGCTGTAGTGGGAGGGAAGTGGAAGAATCCAGTGACAGCCACCAGAGTTTTAGAAAAGTAAGTTTTTTATGTTGTCATATTTTGTTAGTTTCATAAGAAATAATAATAAGTTATAACTGGTCAAATACAGAAGTGTATAATAGAGCTACAGTGTTTTCTATTCCTTGAGTATATTTTAAATTTAGATTTCCCAGAGTTTATTCACTATTTCTTCCCCACCCCTCCCAGCCTTGTGATTAGAGGAGAGCTGATTCTAAAAAACTGAGGTTCCACAGTGATGATTTGGATGGGCAGGTTGGTATAAAAGTGAAGTCTCAATTCAATTCCCTGCCCAAACTCTCTCAGGCTGTCACTGACTGAAGAGCTGAGGAGGCAGTGCAAACTGTCCACTCTCCACAAGCACTTAGGTAGCCATTCAGTTGTGTGAGATTCACCTGCATACAAAAAGTTAAGCATCAGAAGCAATGTTAACAATGTACAATCCTAGAGATTTAAAAACCTCAGCCACTGTAAAAGAATCCCATTAACAGGCCTTTATTTACATATGTTTGCATTTCCACAAATGGAATAATCAAGTTTCAGATTAAGTCTTAGGTTCCTTCAATAGCACAGTCTTGTACTGTACTTGAGTGATGCAGAATGCATCTACTATTCTGTTCTTGTAGAATCTGTTAGCTACATTTCAAGAACCTTACAAATTACATCGCCAGAGTTCTCCACTAGCCTTAGGATTAATGCATCCTTCAATTGCGTGTACATAGCCCCATAGTGGTGTCCTTTATGTAGATGAATACCATATAAAAATATATACTGAACATATTATTAAAATATTCGAAACTCTGGCTGACCTGTTACTAAGAAGAGATAGCAGCTCATGTCAGTGTGTACACATTGCATAAATGCTCTGCTTTCTGCATAGGCTCCCCATTGAATATAGAGTTCAGTTCCAGGTTTGTGTCCTGATACTCAAAGCCTTCTGAGACTAGCCCTAGCTATCTGAGTTCCCTGATTGATATGTTCCACTGAAATGATGAAATTATTAAACAGGGAAGAATGAATGTGAAACTGATTACTTTCAGAACTAAATACATAGATTTAAATGAGTTCTGTAGCTTTCTCTCAGCAAGTTCTACACACACACACACACACACACACACACACACACACACACACACACACACACACATAATTTTCTACATGTGGAAATGGGAAAGAAAATGGGAGCTACAGATCTCTAATTTAGAATACTTGGAAGGCTCTCTTATAGTGTGCTTTTGGTAAGCAAAGATGGTAATATGTGGCTACGAGCACTATCTGAGTTGTAGTATTAAATGAGTTAATGTGTTTGTAAAAAATTGGGTGCTTAGCATCACATAGGAACTCTTGAGTGGCTCTGAAATGGAGCAGGGATAGAGGGTTAAGAAAATTGTGTGCTTGACTTTTCAACCTTTACATTCTTTTAACATAGAGGTTCTTATGAAACTTCCTAAGTCTTTTTTTTTTTTTTTTTTTTTTAAACCCCCCCCCCCCCCCCCCCCCCCACCCACCTAATTCTGTCATATGGAACTGTATTGACCCCTCCCTCCTCAGGTTGGGCCATCAGGAGGGTTTGAGCCTTTAGATTACCAGCACAGACTGCTAACAGTAAGTAGTAACCATAGGATACTATCCTCTATGTGGCACTAAATGAGGATGACACACATACTTTGCCAGTGGGTTTCACAGCAGAGATAACGTGGATTCCAGATTTCCATGTTCAATCCCAGGCATTGGAGAAGTGTGTGCTTGGTGCCCTCTTCCTTCTTTCTCCATTGCTACCTTCTTCCCACATGTCCCCAGCTCCTGACCCCTCTGCCCCTATTACCCCCTCCCAAACCTCCCCTCCCTTTGCTTCTATCCATACCTCTCTTCTTCTGCTTCTCTCCACCTTCTGGTTCCTGCAACACCCCCTTTCCCATGTTCCCTGTACAGTCCAAGGGTATGTCTACACTGCAGCTGGAAATGTGCTTCCCAGCATGGGCAACTAGACATGCACTAGCTCTTCTCAAACTAGCATGGTAGAAACGGTGTAGCCAGTGGTAGCACAGGCAGCAGCTCAGGCTAGCCACTTGAGTACAAACCTGCCCTGACTCCCTGGGAGTATACTCGGGAAGCTAGCCTGAGCCATTGCCTGTGCTACCCCCCAAAGCTGCTATTTTTAGCATACTAGCTCAAGCAGAGCTAGTGCTTGTCTATGTACTGTGCAGGGATGCACACTCCAAGCTGCAGTGTAGATGTACCCTAAGTCAGGCTGATTCCTCCGCCTCACTGTCTGGGTTCCAGAAAAGGGCATATTAAGGCCACAGGCGAGAGAGTCTCCCTGCTCTTAATTTTGGTGCCTGGCATCACAGTGGGCCCAGAGCAGCAACTGAAGGGAAGGTCTTGCTCCACCCCTGCTTCCCTGAGATGGAATGTGCTCAGGTACTTTGTGGGGATGGCACATACAGAGTCTGGTCAGCTGAGAGGCTGGAGCATGCTCAGTGGAGACAGAATCTTTGGAAAACTTAGCTGCCAAACTTGAACAAGTTTCTACTGAGCTTGTGTTAACTGAGATTTTTCAAAAGCTTATGACTTGGCCAAATTTGGGGTTTTTTTCCCCACGAGAACAGCAGAACTTATATTCCTGATACCTGAGCAACCTTCCTCTTGCCAAATTTCAAGTCCCTGCTCCAAAACATGGAGGCACAAGAGCGTCTTTTTTTTTTTTTTCAAGTTCATAACCAATTTGTTAAAATGGGCAAAACAATTTATGTTTTGTTTTTATTTTTCATTTGATAGCTAAGCAGCATTAGTTACCATAGTAAGTTATAGCTTTCTAGCACTCCTGGGAAGGAGAGTGTGGGCAGCACCACTCTTGTCTTGGAGTCTGGAGCACAAGCCTCTGGCTCTGTGGTGCAGGTCATTTGGTGGCTGGGAGGTGGGAGTAAAGAAGTCCAAATGAAGAAGTCAGGAGGCATCTGCAGCCCACAAAAGGCAGAATCTAGGGCCTTCAGAAAGCCAAAGAGAGAAGAACTGGCTCCTTTCCTTTCTGAGTCAGCCTGGGTGGTCAAGGCTCCCAAGTGTTTCCCCAGCCAGAAACCCCTTCTTCTGAGGGCTAGGGAGCTCCGAGTTACAGCCCTATTCCTTCAGGATATGTCTACACGGCAATTAAAAACCCACGACTGGCCCCTGCCAACTGACTCGGGTTCATGGGGCTCGGGCTTCAGGGCTGTTTAACTGTGGTGTAGATGTCTGGGCTGGCACTGGAGCCAAGGTTCTAGGAACCTGTGAGGTTGGAAGGTCCCAGAGTTCGGGCTGCAGCCTGAGCTGGAATGTCTACACTGCAATTAAACAGCCCGCAGCCCAAGCCCTGCAAGTGAGAGTCAGCTAGCATGGGTCAGCTGTAGGTGTCTAATTGCAGTGTAGACATACTCTCAGAGTGCTGCCCCAAACTGAGCAGGGATCCACCTTTTCAAGGACCCACCCTCTCCAGACTTGACAGGCTTCACAGTTGCAATGGGTTGGGGCTGATTGTGCCCAGAGGAGCTTTTTAACACCTGGAGTGGGGTGTGATGGGTTCGGTCACAGAAACCCCCTTGGGGCTGTCACCTGATGTGCTGAGACTACCTCTGAGCCCGTTTTCTCTGCCGACTTGGGACTTAAGAACATAAGACTGGCTTTCCTGGGTCAGACCAAAGGTCCATCCAGCCCAGTATCCTGTCTACCGACAGTGGCCAATGCCAGGTGCCCCAGAGGGAGTGAACCTAACAGGTAATGATCAAGTGATCTCTCTCCTGCCATCCATCACCACCCTCTGACAAACAGAGATTAGAGACACCATTCCTTACCCATCCTGGTTAATAGCCATTAATGGACTTAACCTCCATGAATTTATCCAGTTCTCTTTTAAACCCTGTTATAGTTCTAGCCTTCACAACCTCCTCAGGCAAGGAGTTCCACAAGTTGACTGTGCGCTGTGTGAAGAAGAACTTCCTTGTATTTGTTTTAAACCTGCTGCCAATTAATTTCATTTGATGGCCCCTAGTTCTTATATTATGGGATCCAAGTAAATAACTTTTCCTTATTCACTTTCTCCACATCACTCATGATTCTATGAAAATCGTAGAATATCAGGGTTGGAAGGGACCTCAGGAGGTCATCAAAGACAAAAGCAATACTGACCTAGACTCAAAGATCTGTTTTGAATGCTTCTGCTATTCAGACTGAGGAGGATTGAGCGCAGAAATAATTTACATTTTTAAAAAAGTTTTATTCTCTACCTCTACATTTCTTTGACAGTTTACTACTTTTAGGAAGAAATTGTTCAATAATTTGAGCTAATTTTTTTTTAGTGAAAATTCTTCTATGTTTTTAAATATTAATACAAGAATAAAACATTTAAAATCTCTTTTGTCTTTGGTCAGATACATTAAAATGTTAATTTTCAGGGGAAAATGTGACCAGCATTTTAAAGTGTTTAAATATCTGAAATTGCTAAAGCATTATGTCTTGAGTATGGGTGTCTGGAAGCTGATGAGCGGTCTCAATGCTATTAGCTTCATATAAATGAAAAACCTAAGTGCATTAATATTTGAAAATTCCATCCTTTATAATCTTGTTAACTCTGAGATGTTTTCAAGAGAAAGTAATTAGGATTTTATAAAGGGGCGTGTTTCTTTTTTGTTTAGCACTTCTGATGTCGAATAAACACCAACGCCTGTTAACTTGTATCTATCTTGCAGAAGACATTTGTTGCTTTGCGCATACTTTTTTTCCCTGGGACTATTACTGATAAATCGTTTGAACATGGGTAACTTTGGGTATCTACATATGGTGTTTCTCCCATTTTAAACTGACGCAAATAGTTACTGTCATTTGCATGCATCTTCATTTTATTTGAAGGAAATGGGAAAAAATAAAGTGGAATGGTTTTGCCTTGTTACATGAGAATGTATCTAGCTTGATATGGCTCACATAAGAAAAAATTAATAGCAGGAAGTTGAGACTAGTTGACTGAGTTTAGGTTTGCTGCTAAAGTAAGGATTCAACCAGCTTTTTTACACATTAAGAATGTAGCCTATACTCTCCAAAATTACAGCACTCTTTGAAGTAGAGAATAAAGTTTGAGAATTTGCAAGCAGTATGTCTGGCATATTAGGCTTTGTTTGTTTTTTTGATTATTTATTGAATATGGGGAAGAAGGGAAGATCAAAGGTAAGGAAGAGTGAATATACAAGCCAGGATTGAGGAAGTAATTTAGTTGAGACTAGAAAAGAAAGGCAATTGATTCCCCAAATCAGGCTGTTAAACCCTAAATTTTGAAATGTATCATCAAAATGTTTCAACATCATTAGGCTTATACTCATTATGGATTGTCTTTTATGTATGGTTCTTCATTGTATTGAGCTGGGAGGAGGGGAAGTGTTCATTGATATGCTGTGAGGATCAGTGTTTAAAGCCAGTTTCATTTAATATCTTAATGATCTGGAAGCGCACTAAATATCATCTGAAAATACAGTTAATTGGGAGATGTTAAAAACAAAAGTGAGGACAGAGATAATACACAGGCCTAAGAAGGGAAGAAAAGATGGGCTTGTGATTAAAGTACTGGACTGAAACTTAGGACATTTTGGGTTCTATTGCTAGCTCTGCTACTGATTTCTTCTCTGACCTTGGGCATGTTATCTATAGCAGATGCCTTTTCCCATGTGAAGCCTAGTGCAGGATTGGGAACTTAAACTCTTTGTACCTCAACTCCCATCTGAAATAAGGAAAATAATATCTACCAACCTCCCTCGCAAGGGTGTTGTGAAGCTAAACTCAGTGTGTGTGAGGTACTCCGACATCATGGTGATAAATCCCACAGAAAAGCCCATGAACAGGGAATAACAAAAATAAATTATCCAAAAAGAGTGAGGCATACATGCATCTATTGAATAATCCAAAAATACAGATATTAGTTGAGAAGGAAATACCTAAAGAGAAATAATACCAAAAGAATCTTAGGCTTGAGTGTATAAGAGACTCGACGTGCTTGCGATATAATATGATGACAGGAAAAAAAGCTAATGCAAATTTGAGCTAGACACCATGAAATCATGTTACAGATGAGAGAGAGATAGTGTCTATATTGGTTTTATTTCTGGGCACCTCAAAACCAGAGAGAGAGTGACAAATTGGAGGCAATAAGGGATGATGAAACATAGTGATAAATGGGGGTTGCAGAGACTGACTTGGTATAAAGGACTTACAAGAAATTTGTGTTTAGCTTAGCAAAAGCAATTAACAAAATGTTGTAAACATTTTCAGGTATTCTAAATGTGTAAGCACCAAAGGGGGAGAGGAAATGTTTGAGGTGCAGCAAGGAATAACAGGGTGAAATTGAGCTAAGGAAAACTCAGATTGAATATTTGTGAGGGTGGGGTGAATAAGGGGAGTCAGGACTAGAAGACTGTGGCTATGTCTATACTACAGCTTATGTCAGCATAACTTATGTTGCTCAGGGCATGAATAAACCACCCCCCTGAGCGAGATAAGTTACACCGACATAAGCGCCAGTGTGGATAGTACTATGCAAAAGAATTAATGGACACAAATCTGACATCGGGAATCATAATACTCAAAAACCAGTGGGAGTACACTTTAACCTGTCTGGTCATTTAATGTCAGACCTGCGGTTGGCTATCTTACAACAGAAAAACTTCAAAAACAGACTCCAAGGAGAGACTGCTGAGCTGGAATTGATATGCAAACTAGACACAATCAACTCAGGATTGAATAAGGACTGGGAATGGCTGAGCCATTACAAACATTGAATCTATATCCCCTTGTAAGTATTCTCACACTTCTTATCAAACTGTCTGTACTGGGCTATCTTGATTATCACTTCAAAAGTTTTTTTTCTCTTACTTAATTGGCCTCTCAGAGTTGGTAAGACAACTCCCACCTGTTTATGCTCTCTGTATGTGTGTGTGTGTGTGTGTGTGTGTGTGTGTATATATATATATATATATATATATCCTCAATATTTATTCCACTCTATATGCATCCGAAGAAGTGGGCTGTAGTCTCTAGGTGCCACAAGTACTCCTGTTCTTTGTCAGAGGGAGCGCTTCTCCTGTCAATATAGATACTGCCGCTCACAGAGGTAGTTTTATTATGCTGACGGGAGACCTCTGCCCTGTCAGCATAGAGCATCTTCATGAGATGCACAGCAGTGGTGCAGTGTAGACATGCTCTGTGAAATTCTCTCCCAGTGGTGGAACGGTTCTGCATGTGCAGGAGCATGGAGGGAGATAACTTATTAGGTCTCTTTCATCCCTAACTTTCTGACTTCTGTGAGAATATTCTACATTCTGACTTTCAGTTGAGCATGTCAGCCTAGTGTGAAAACCCTATCCTAGGATTTACAAAGCTTGTTCTACAGAAGAACTATTATTACTTTTAAATGGTTTGTTCCTTCTGTTTTTCATTTCTAATCTCTGTGGCTCAGTTTGATATTAAAATAACTACAGTGACCTGACCTCTTGATAGTATTTTTAATCTATTCAAAACCATGAAAAAATCTTTCCTATAAAAATATGTAATAAGATGTAAAAGCAAGACTTCTGTAAGTCCCATAACATTTACCTATAAAATGTCATGCACATATTGAAAAGGTTGTACAACCACACTGTATATACAGGCAAGAAGTTAGTATAGATCTAGGCCAGTGAAATATTAGAAAAAGGCATGAAAAATGTAAACCCCTATAGAATACTAGTTATATTTTCAAGTGCCATGCAGGAGATTAGGTAGAATGCCAGTTGGAATAAGAATTGCACAATTCCTGTTCCATCACACTCTTCTTTCCCACACATGGTTTCTAGGCTCTTGAAATGTGGTGTGTGGTTGCTGGTGAGAATATGCTTAAGGTTGGCGGGTTGTCTGTGGGCAAGGACTGGCCTGCCTCCCAAGATCTGTGAAAGTGAGGGATCATTGTTCAGGATGGGTTGTAGATCACTGATGATGCGTTGGAGAGGTTTAAGCTGAGGACTGTAGGTGATGGCCAGTGGAGTTCTGTTGGTTTCTTTCTTGGGCTTGTCTTGTAGCAGGAGGCTTCTGGGTACACGTCTGGCTCTGTTGATTTGATTCCTTATTTCCTTGTGCGGATATCATAGTTTTGAGAATGCTTGCTGAAGATCTTTTAGGTGTTGGTCTCTGTCTGAGGGGTTGGAGCAGATGCGGTTGTACCTCAGTGCTTGACTGTAGACGATGGATCGTGTGGTGTGTCCAGGGTGGAAGCTGGAGGCATGAAGGTAGGCATAGCGGTCGGTGGGTTTTCGGTATAGGGTGGTGTTAATGTGACCATCACTTATTTGTACTGTGGTGTCTAGGAAGCGGACCTCCCGTGTAGATTGGTCCAGGCTGAGGTTGATGGTGGGGTGGAAGCAAATTCTTTGGCCTAATGTTATGTAAGACTAGATGATGATATTTGTTTTCCCTTCCTGTCTTAAAATCTATGGATTTTATGAAGAAGTTGTTTGTAAAATCAATCTATGTATATAATAGTGTTTACAAAATAAGATTACAAATTCACTCTCTCTTTAAAATATTTAGTGAATTTAGTGATATAGGAAAAATACTGGATTGACTGCCCTAGCGACTTAAGTTCTTTGTCCACACAACAGATATATAGGGTAGGTAGAGGCAATGCAAGCTTCCCTACGCTTCTTCTGCAGCTTCTCAATTCTGTCTTGAAGGGACTGGTGCTAGGAGTGAGATGATTGCTCAACCTGCAGGCCTTGTTCCATCTTTGAACTCACTTCTGAGAATCAGTGGTACCAATGTTAGTACCAGTTGTGGAGGTAGAACTCGACTGTGATTACTAATACTTTCCATATAGATATCTGTCCCCACCCTCATGTGGTATAAACTTTCATTATTATCTTGGGCAGGATTCCAGCTGGTGACTCTGTAAGTGCTTTAAAGACTCAATATCTCATTTCCTTTGGCCACCCAGGTATGTCTGTGCTGCAGTTGGGAGCATGCCTCTGAGCCCAGATAAACAGACACATACTAGCTCACTAAAAATAGCAGCATCAACACTGTGACACAGGTGGCAGCTCAGGCTAGTTGCCAAAGTACAAATCCATCCAACACTCTGGGTCCATCCTCTGGTAGCTAGCCTGTGCTACCATCCATACTACAACGTTGACACTGCTATTTTTAACGTGTTAGCTCAAGCAGAGTTGACATGTGTCTGTCAGCCCAGGCTGGGGGAGACACTTCCAACAGCCGTCTAGATGTACCCCTCGTCACTCACTGTCTACCTCTGCTCTGCAGGTCAGCATGAGGTGGAAATGTTATAGTGTTGCCAACTCTCATGATCTTGCTGCAAGTCTCAGTGTTGTTTTTCTTAAAGCCCCAGCTGCTGGAATCAGGAGATTGCATGAGAATCTCCGCTTTAATTAAAAAAAATAAGTTTCTAGCCCTTATGATTGCAGAGAAAAGTTTGAAAATGTTGCTGGAATATACTCTAAAGGCTTAGCATCTAGAAGGCAAATAAAAAAACCTAATATATATTTAAAATCTCATGGTTTTTGGAGACCCTCATGACCTGTGAATATTTTGGCCTGGCAATACTTGTGTAGGCATCCAGACCTTTCTGCAAGCTTTCACGTTCGTGCTATTTTCTACTTACCAGAGCTATGTGGTTTTATTTTCAAAAAGCTTTTCCACTGTGTTTAGCTTTTTTCTTACTTTTGTTTAAATTTGCATATGTTCAGTTACCAGTTATGAAATAGTCAAAAGTTTTTTTTCTTCCTTTCTCTAAATTCCCTCTTCAATGTTCCTTCAACTTCCTTTTTATTATACTCTTTTTAGACATTGTGAAATGTGGCTCTGTTCTGTTTAACCTCTGCAGTAGGAGGTGTCCTGCATGTGCAGCTTGTAGAGCTGTACAATTTTCCTCATTAGAGCTGTCAGAACTTGTGGAAGGGTTGGCAAGCCCGCCTGCTCTGAACAGTTTAAAAACATAGGCTTCATATTACAGTCTCTGTAATCTAGATTTCAACAGGTCTCTTTGTAACTGTTAATGTTTATACTTGTCAAACCGAACAAAACTGTCTAAATATGAGATGAGGGTTTAACTACCTTACAAAAAAAGTAGGTCAATGGGCCAGCAGGTTATTAGGCTAGAGAAGAATGAACGGGTTCACTGAGTCATGCTGTGTAGTTGTTTTTCTTCTTTTGGCAGAACGCTCTGCTCTGCTTTAATTTCATGGTTGTTTTTTTTTTTACCAGTGTTTTTTTAACCAGTTAAACACTTCCAGTAGAAACAGGGAGAGGAGCAATCATTACCTTTTTAATTAAACTAAAACATACTACTTGTACTTTTTACTTCCGTGAGAATAATAGCTCTTCAACCTTTAGCAAAAAATACAAATTCAGTACTTCTCGCTTTAGTGAAAACTAATTTTTTTCTTATAACCCAAAATACATTATAACATTAAATATAAGGCACCGGAGTGAAAATTATAGAAAACAGTGGTATACCATTCATCGTATAGTGAAGAAATCAAAACATTCTGTCAGTGTGGCCAATAGTTGATGCAGGGAGAAATGAGGTATGGCAAGGGAGGAGAGACGTGTGTTTAGATAACTTTGAAAAGAGTTGCAAAGTGGCATGGAGAGCTGTTTTTAGACAACGGGAACTGTAGAAGAGAATTCACTAAAACCAAAAATGATTGTATGAAGAGACTGAAAGGTGGCGATTGCTAGGTTAGTGAAGGGGACATGAAAGGGAGTAGAGACTTAGATCTAGGAGGTAGGTTTGGAATAAGTACTTAAAAAGAAAATGATATTGGACTTTATTTTGAAAAGAAAAGGAGGAGCCAGTGGCTGTGTTTGAGGTAGCAGGAGTGATGTAGCTAGGTTTCTCTGTGAGTGAGTGAGCAGCATTCTGAACATTCTGGAGTCCAGAGAGCAGTGATTTGATGAAACCTGAGAGGAACTGAGGTAATCAGTAGGAAAAGGGATGTAGACGTGAATAAAAAACAGCAGAGAAGGAGTTGAGGGAGTGGCATAGACAAATGCTGTTTCAGGATTAACAATAGGGAGATTTATAGACTTGTGCGATGTGGGAGATGGAGAGTTTGAGTCAAGGATGACACTATGATTACAGATAGAGGTAAATAGGAGGTCTTAGTCAAGCCAGACAAAGTTTCAGAGTATTCCTCTTGCTGAAGAAAAGCACTTCTGTTTTTGACACATTGAGTTAACTGTATTGAGATATTTCTGTAATTCATCAGGCAGAACATTACATTTATAAATGATATATCACAATAGTACTGCACTAGTAATCAGAATAAATGATGGCTATAAATATTTTATTTGAATACTAGTGACATACAGAATTCCAGTCATTTCCAGTTCTCTAACTTTTCTTTTTTGATTCTTTACAGTGCAGAGTTTGATGCTGTTCTGTAGAAGAGGATATATTTAAACCCACATTCGTCTGAAGGATCAGTGTTTATCCTAAATATCACGGTTTAACATCCCAAAAAGTATAAGAGGTAAAGAAAGTCTTGCTGTAATTATGAGCTACAGTGTTGTAATTTGATTCCTGTGGTTTCTTATTAACTACATTAGGGATCTGTTCCTGTTGTCAAGGAAGTTAATGGACTTGGTTTCAAAAAGGTATAGAGCCCTCAGTCCCCATAAGGCTTGATCTAAGGCCCATTAAAGTCAATGGGAGTCTCTTCATTGATTTCAATGGGCTTTGGTTCAGGCACATACAATTCAATGAGAGTTGAGGATGCTCAGCACCTTGCAAAATTGGACTCAGAGGGAGCAGGAGCAGGCCTGAAAGAGAGAAGCAAATGTCTATTGTTTTTTCTTTGGCTTTTGGGTATTTGGAATTTAGGTACCATACTTATGCTGCTAATTTTGACATAAAATCTGGGTACACTCAGTAAGGTGAAATTGGTATTCTAACAATATTGAATGTAGTTTGTTGTTATGGAAATAGTGATTCTGACTTCTGATTCTGCATATTGAAAAGGTCAGTCTTGTTCCATGTGAAGTCCTTTTGTGCTTTGCTATTCACACATTTATTTCTTTTGAAAATTAATGGAATGTTGTGATTTGATATTCTAAGAATTCATAGAATCTTTGATGCATATAGTAAATGTTGAATACCAGATTTGTTTTGAAGACTAATTATGCAATTATGTTATTAGCATGTGTAGTAGATAGGGGGAAGGGATAGCTCAGTGGTTTGAGCATTGGCCTGCTAAACCCAGGGTTGTGAGTTCAATCGTTAAGGGCGCCACTTAGGGATCTGGGGCAAAAATCTGTCTGGGGATTGGTCCTGCTTTGAGCAGGGGGTTGGACTAGATGACCTCTTGAGGTCCCTTCCAGCCCTGACATTCTATGATTCTAAAGGAAAATATATTTACAATTTTCAAGCTATTGTCAATTGAAAGCCTAAGGATATTAGTTCTGTCTCTTTGAACGCTACATTTATCTCATGTTATTAAGCACTGGAAGTAGCTTGCATCAGCAGTGAATGACATGTAGTGAGACAGAATAATATCAACCAGTTTATAATATAAACTGAGGTACACATAACCATAAAAAATTCTGATCTCCCACATTCTCCACAGATTAATGTCTTTTTAGTGCATTTCTGAACAGTTGAATAAAGGACCATGCCAGCTTCCGGTCTTATGCACTGAAAATGCTTTGGAGAATCTGTGAATTTCATAATGTCCTTAGTACACTATAGATGGAGGCACCTCAGTGCTAATGAGCATCTGGTTGTTCTGTAAAGTTATACACACTTCCGTTAGACTCTCTGGAGGCAGTTTGCTTTGAAGCAGTTACTACTTTGCCTATATTAAAATTGATACACTGGATCAGGGCAAATTATCAGTTTTACTATCACTGCTACTACAAAGTTAGTTTTATTATATTGTTGTCAAAGGAAATTGACAGTTGTTATATGGTAATAGGTTCTAAATATAAAGATTTTTCTTTCATGTGGAAGTGGAGGGAGAATTTGAAGAACACTGTCACAGAGCAGGGCTTCTCAGCTTCCAAGCACATACTACCATGCCCAGTCTTCTTTAAGGCTGGTTATTCTCTTAGAACAGGCAACTGAACAAACAGAAAAGTCTTATAACTCACTCCTTTGTCTTAAGACTTCAGGGCCACCCCTCCCAGGGGTCTCTGGCACTCCTGCTTCTGGTTGCTTTCCAGTTTTAATCCCTTCCTAGAGGAGCAGCCCCAGAGCTGTTTCCCTGAGGACCTGGATCTTTGCTACTGTGGCTTTTCTTCCCCAGGCACAACCTGTCTCAGTCACCCTCTCCTCCACCTCTCATTTCCTTCCCTTTATAGGCCCAGGCATAGCCCAGCCCCCTTTAATTGGCTGGATTGGGCTCCTGTACTCTGACCCAGAGGAGCTAGGACTGGCTCTACTCACAGGGAACAGGTACGCTGTGAAAACATTTTCTGCCAGTTCAGTTCTGAGAGATTAAAACTCTTTTTCAAACAAACACTGCCCTCCGCCCCTGGCCCTGTTTTTCCTTTTCACAGATCTAGCCCTTTGTTTAGGCACTCACCAGACTTCTGTGAAGGTATCAACATCTGAATCCTGTGTCCTCTAAGCCTCTTGAGTCTGGACAAGGTCTGTCCAGGCACTGTCTCTGTCTTGGCTACTGTAGGCACATTCTCAGTGTCCAAATCCCCTGTCTAGCACCTCCTTCTGACAGCTGATGAGGAGTTCACTGGACCATTAATGTTGTTTTTCCGTAAGTCTTGTAAGTTTCAGAAGTCTGGCAGAATATTAATATTGTGCCCATTTTTAAAAAGTGTAATGGGATGACCTGGGTAATTATAGGCCTATTAACCTGACATTGATCCCAGGCAAGATAATGGAGTGACTGATATGGGACTTGATAAGTAAAGAACTAAAGTAGAATAATGTAACTAATGCAAATCAGCATAGGTTTATGGAAAATAGATAGTGTCAAACTAACTTGATGTCTTTTTTTATGAGATTATAAATTTGGTTGACAAAGGTGATAATGTTAACATAAGATACTTAGACTTCTGTAGGGCATGTGACCGTATGACATTTTGATTAAATATTATACCATCCTAGGTTTTTTTTTTGTTTTTTTTTTTTTTAACATGGCACACACTATATGGATTAAAAACTGACTAAGTGACAGGTCACAAAATGTAACTGTAAAGGGGGATTATCATTGAGCGAGTCTGTTTCCAGTGGGGCCCCACAGGGGTTGGTTCTTGGCCCTAAGCTATTAAACATTTTTATCAATGGCCTGGGGAAAAAATAAAATCATCACTGATAAACTATGTAGCTTACACAAAAATAGGGGGAATGGGAAATAATGAATAAGATAGGTCACTGATTCAAAGCAATCTAGATCGTTTAGTAAACTGGGTGCAAGTAAACAATATGCAATTTAATATGGCTAAATGTAAATGTATATATCTTGGAACAAAGAATGTAAGCCATACTTACAGGATGGGTGATTCTCCTGCGTAAGCAGCGACTCTGAAAAAGGTTTGGTAGTCGTGGTGGATAATCAGCTGAACATGAACTTCCTGTGTGATCCTGGGA
Organism: Trachemys scripta elegans; assembly: GCF_013100865.1. Lineage (NCBI taxonomy): Eukaryota > Metazoa > Chordata > Testudines > Emydidae > Trachemys > Trachemys scripta. The sequence goes on from NC_048302.1 coordinate 88,162,124, forward strand.
TGCATAAACAAGGCAATCTTGAGTAAGAGTAGAGAGGTTATTTTACCTCTGTATTTGGCACTGGTGCAACTGCTCTGGAATACGGCATCCAGTTCTGGTGCTCACAATTCAAGTAGGATGTGGATAAATTGGAGAGGGTTGAGAGAAGAGCCATGAGAATGAGGCCGTCTACGCTAGAAATCTTACAGCAGCTCAGCTGTAATGATGCAGCTGAGCCGCTGTAAGATCTCTCATGTAGCCACTTTATGCCAATGGGAGAGAGCTCACCTGTCAATATAATTAAATCATCCCCAACGAGTGGCGGTAGCTATGTCGGTGGGAGAAGCTATCCCGCTGACATAGCATGGCACACACTACTGCTTAGGCTGGTGTAACTTATGGTGCTCAGGGGTGTGGTTTTTTCACACCCCTGAGCAACATAAGTTTTGCCCTCATAAGTGATAGTGTAGACATGGCCTGATTAAAAGATTAGAAAACATACTTTATGGTAGGGGTGGCCAAACCGCGGCTCGTGAGCTGCCTGCGGCTGTTTTACAGTTAAAGTGCAGCTCGTGGAGCCCCCCATGCGCCCCATTCTCTGCCTACAAGACTGCACGGGGGGGGGGGACTTGAGGCTTCTGCCCTGCGGCGGAGTGGTGGGGCTCAGGGCTTCTGCCAGAGATGACTGGTGCCTGCTGAGATGGGGGAAGGAGGGGAGGCACAATTTAAAGGTTCAGCCCTCCCAACAGCTTCAGGCATGCCCCCCACAGGCATGCCCCTCCTCTTATCCTCAGCAGCCCCTCCCTGCAGCTCCCAGGTGTTAGCTCCACATGGAGAGGCAGCAGCTCTCCCTACAGCTCCCAGCTGTTTGCCACTGCTTCTCCCCACAGCTGCAGCTCCCAGCTTGCTGGCTCCAGCAGTTGCCATGCAGGGAGGGGGGCCCAGCAACACTATGTGGCAAAAATCAGGGGAGGATGTGACCCCACATGCACCCCATGCATTGCCTCTGGTTTCTGCCCCGGGGGGTGGGGCGTGCGTGTCTTGGAGCTTCAGCCCTGTGGGGCACAGCTGCCGGTGCGTGGTTCTCAAACATCTGAAGATTGTCATATGCGGCTCGGAGGGTCAATAAGTTTGACCACCCCTGCCTTATAGTGATAAACTCAAGGAGTTAAATCTATTTAGTTTAACAAAGAGAATGTTAAGGGATGACTTGATTGGTCTATAAGTACATATATGGGGAGCAAGAGAAAGATATAACACGATGCGATGGCTGGACGTTGAAGCTAGACAAATTCATAAGGCAGTCATTTATAACAATGAGAGTAATTAACCATTGGGGCAGTTTACCCAGGGTCCATCACTGACTATTTTTAAATAAAGATCGGATGTTTTTCTAAAAGATCTGCTCTAGGAATTATTTTGGTGAAGTTCTATGGCTTGTGTTATACAGGAGGTCAAACTAGATGATTACAATGGTCCTTTCTGATCTGAGAATCTATGAATCATTAAGGCTATGATTTTAGCATGGAGGCCACAGTGTTCACGATAAATTGTGAATTTTATTTAAGTCTGTGACACCCATCAGTGCTGGTTCTTGTGGGTCAGGATCCCTGCTCTGGCCACGTTTGCACCACCATTCAGGTTTAGTGCACCTGCTCCTCCATAGATGGAGATGAAGGGGAAAATGGGCCAAATTCGATTGGCATAGTGAGCTGGCCCATGTGGTCAGAGTGCCACTCAGGTTTGGCATGTCCACTCATCTACTGCATTATAGAAGGGCAGACAGGTCAAATTTGATTGGCATTCCAACCTGGCCCATATGGTTGCAGCGCCACTCAGGTCTGGTGTGTCCACCTCTCCGTAGCATGACAGAGGAGCAGACAGGCCAAATTTGACTGGTGTGGCCAGCTAAGAGCACACGGTTGCAACGCCACTTAAGTTTTGGTGCATCTACCCGCTGTGGCATGGTGGAGGGGTAGAGAGGCCAGATTTGATTGGCTTTAGAACCTGGCCCATGTGATTGCAGCACCACTTAGTTTTGGTGCATCAGCCCCTCTGTGCATGATGGAAGGGCAGATGAGCCAAATTTGTTTGGTGTTGCAACCTAGTATACAAGGTCGCAATGCCACTCAATTTTGGCACGTCTGTCCCTCTGTAGATTGAGACAGAGGGGAGGATGAATCAAACCTGAGTGGCCCTGTTACTTACCGCATGGGATCACAATACTCCGTGTGGGGAGCCACGCCCAGCCTTGCAGGACAGGAGCCGCCAGTGAAGGGTGGGCTCACTTTCCAGTTTCCCCAACACCCAAAGTCTTTAGTCCCATTTCCCCATAAGTTCTCTTACTTCTCAGGCAAGTCCAAGGTTTCCAGTGGGGGCAGGCACCAGTTGGTGCCCAACTCTCCCCAAATTCAGCACCATTTTTCCCAAGGTGATTGTGTCTCTGTTCTGTTCTTTTGAGGTTTTTATGCTATGCTAATCACTGTAGTATCCGAGCACCTTCCAGTAGTGCATTAAGCAATGTGACTATGCATCTCTCACATTTGTTTTTTCTCTCATTCTCATCTCAGAAGGCGAAGCGTGTGTAATGGAGTATATTATTTTGGTAGGGTTTTTTTAATTTGTTAAATAAATATATCTGTTGCTATGTGTTTATATTAGAGAAAGCAAGGTCAAAGAAATTGGCATTGCATGTGGAGAGGAAAGTGGTGAGGTTTGTCATGGTTAGTTCCTGGAGGAGTTCATTCCACAGTCTTGAACCACCCCCAGAGAAGGTTCTTTCTCACGCACAGATGAAGTGTACTCTTATTGTGGAGAGTTGTCTTGTCCCAAAGAAGTGAAGTTATCAACCATGGTCTTCGCCCTGGAGCTTTAGAGACTGTCTTTTAGATATTCTGGGCTCGAGCATGGAGTGCTTTGAAGTTAAGGACTGAGACCTTGAACTTGATCTGAAATTAGGACACCAGTGTAGAGGGTGAAGGACAGGTGTGATGTGCTCATGTAACCTGTCTTGCTGAGAGGAGACACTGCAGCCTTTTGTACCTTTGGAGTTTCCTAAGTGTTGAAGATTTCATGCCCAGTTATATTGCATTGCTGTAGTCCAGCTGATAGTGATGAAGGCATAAATAACTAAGGCCAGGTCTTCATCCACCAGGATGGGACGGAGTCTCCTAGCAAACCAGAGATGGCAGAAAGTATTTTGCATGTCTGTCACGATGTGAGAGCTCAGTGTTAGCGAGGAATCCAAGAGTAATCCTAGAATACGGACTGAATTGACCAATTGTAGATGGGAACCTTCAGCCAAAGGGGAGACTGTACCGTAGCGGCAAACTCTTCAGAGTACTTTGCTTTACCCACCAGCGTCATCTCTGTTTTGCTCAGCCAGCTGTTTTTCATCCATGAGCTGATCTCATCCAAGCATTGGGCTATCTTGGTGTGGTCGCATGTGGTGAAGGATAGGTAGAGATATGTGTCAGTTGTGTATTGATGGTATCTGAGTTCATGTTGTCTGACCAGTTCTCCTAATGGTTGCATGTAAATATTGAAAAGGACTGTATAGAGTATTGATCCTTGTGGAACCCCACAAGTGAAGGGTCCAGTGGTGGAGGTGGTTTCCAATCACTACTCTTTGGGTGCATCCTTCCAGGAAGGACTCAGACTATTTTAGCACGTTACCCTGGACTCCTACTACACTTCTCAGGCAAGACAGCAGTATCTCATAGTCAACACTGTCAAACACAGTAGAAAGGTCCGGGAGGATGAGAATGAATGCCTTTTGATAGGATGAGATCATTCATCAGTGCCACTAAAACAGTTTCAGTTTCTCTCCTGCCCCTTTCGGGAACTGTTTTCTCCTTGGCAGTCCTTCAGCATCCCTTTCCTCTTGGGTGTGTTCTCCCCTCCTCCTTTTTCTGGAATGAACAGGATTTGACTTATATGGCCTCCAGACCACTCCCACTCCCAGCAGCTTCTGAAAGGAGTGGAGTCAGTTGCTTGGGGTTATTTTTTTCTTCTCCCCTTATGACAGTTCACTTTGTCATATGCCCTCAAATTTATTCAGGTTCTTTGAAATATGGGCCAATATAAAGAATAAAAAACTGTTGCTGAATACAGAGGTAAATGCAAGTTTTTAAACTGGCTTAACCCAAGTTGATTCATCATGGCATATAGAAAAGTGATGGCCTCTTAACCTCTGTATCTGGTGAAATAAGATGGTTAGGTTCAGCTATATGAGATACATAACTGACATAAAGAGAAAAGGTGGAGGGAAAATAAAGGTTAGAAGCACTACTCCTTTGGGGGCAAGCGGGAGCTTCATACTTTCTATGAGGGGAAAACCAACATGTTCTACAAAAGTTATATTTCCATTTGTTTCTGTTCTCACCCAGGCAGACGTACAAATGTCTACCACAAGACTAAAGTGTGACATGTTATGTTCTTTACCATAAGGACCCATAAAATGAGCTCCATTACAGACAGGTATGTTGTTAGATGATTTTGTTTTAAATGATTTATAGGTAAACATTTTGATGATGTATTCTTATTTAAGATTAAGAGTAGGAGGACTCCAAGTCAGACTTAAGTGTAATGAGGTTTTGATTTCTGGCAAAGTTAATGTCTGATAACTACACTTTAGTTATGAAAACATAGCTATGTAGCCATCACATGTTGTAGTACATGTTTTTGTTTAAAATTATATTATTTAAATATGTTTTATATTTGGAACAGCAGCTGCCTAATTGGAATTGTGTTTTGAAATTTGTTGTGTTCTTAGGGTTTTTCTCTTGAAACAGCTGATCTGGGGACTTGTTTCAGAATTACTCGAATCCAGGAGCTGGGCTCAAAGTGCTTTCCTAGCAATCTGTGGTCCCCTTTTTGTTATAAAATGCTTTACATTAAAGTTTTGAAGTTTTTAGAAAATGAAAAAAGTTTGCCTATTGTATAGAACACAATTGGCTTTTTTATAATCAGTTCATCTATCCAGAAACTAGGGGTAGAATTCTCAAAAGTGCCAAAATGACAGCTTCCCAAGTCTCAAAAGTGACTTGGGCACTTAGGAAACTAGGTTTCATTGACTTTCAGTGAAACTTGGGCTTTTAAATGTCACTTTTGAAAATGGGACTTAGGCACTTTTGAAAATCCGACCACAGGATTCTCCTGCACTGGCTTATTAAGGAAAAGGAAAGAATAATCAAACACTTTTCATAACATTACACCCTTCCTCCTCTTTTTGTCAACTATGGGTACTATATTTTAAAGTAGTAACAGACAATACAGGTCTAGTGCTTGCATATATCCATTACACTGTAGGTGTGTGTGCATCCTATGCACCAGTGCCAGAGAGTTTTCCTTAGTGGTACCTTTAGGGGCATCCCAGCTCCTCGTGCTTTGAATGGAGAGTATATAAAGGGTGGAGCTGCCCCACTCCTCCTTCAGTTCCTTCTTACCATTGGTGGTCAGAGAGTTCTGTGTTCCTCATGAACAAATTTCATGCTGCTTTTTTTCTTACCTAGTGGTACTTTTTCATCACTCCATTTTTTTCTCTTCTAATTTTAAAATTTCTGGTTTTAGTTGAAATATATTTTTTTTTCAGTCAGGCGGGCCTCAAGGTCTTGCCCTTAACTGGGGCAAGCTTGTGCCAAGATCCCTTGGTTTCAAGTCCTGTTTGGGTTGCCAAAATCCCATGTCTGTCAGGGAACCTTATTCATGCTGCTTCAAGTGCTTGGGTGAGTGCCACAAAAGAGAGACCGGTGCTCCATTTGCAGTAGTTTAAAGGCCCGAGCAAAGAAGCTGAGAGAAGAATACCTTCGTTATATCCTTACGGAGGCTGTCCTTAGGCCAGTGTCTGAACCCCTTTGGTTGTCCAAGGGAAGCTTTTTGACGACTCCTTCCTGGAGTGCTCCTTTAGCTTTACCTGGGAATAGGAGCCACAGGAGATTTTTGTCACTGGGACTCTTGTCTTTGAGGCCGAAGACATTGGAGCAATTGTGGTGAAAGAAGCATAAGAAATAGACACTGGACTCCTTGGAATCCACGAAACAGGATTGCTCCACAGAAGGTCACTCCAGTACCAAAGGTAGAGTGACATCTCTGATCATGGTGGGGCGACAGCCCATATTAGTGCAGACAACGCCAGAGGCCTGTGTGGTGGCGAGAGATGTGCTATGCCTATCAGTACCACTGTCGCCATTGATTCAGGGCAGAGATCCTCGGTCAGTACTGGTGCAGGTTCTGTCAGCTCTGGGGCACTCTGTTGTGGGTCCATCACTTAAGGGCCCAGTACCACTGTCTTTGGCCTCATCCATTCTGGTACTAGCTCTACCCTGTGACATGGTGCCATCATCTAGGAAGCCCTCTATGTTTCCTCCAGTGTCACATTCCTGGCATAGATCCAGAGGATCAGACCCAGTACAGCACAACCATGGCTCTTGGAATACTCTGATTCTTCATCAGACTTTGAGGTGGGCTTTTGAGTCTCATACTACTGAAAGTCCAGAGTGGTGTCCTAGTCCTTTTCTCTTACTCATTAACTGTTTTGAGAAGAGTAGAGCCAGGAATCGAGATGGTTGGACCAGGCACAGCTGGTACCCATTACTGTACCAGCCTCCTAGTTGACCTTATTGGATGCTCCCCAGTATCTAGATCAACATTGCAACTACCTCGCAGAAGCAGATCCCTTAGGGAATAATCTTTTTCTGATGGTACTAAGAGGCCTGTGACGGTTGGTACCCATCAACCTTTACCTCAGGATTTACCTCAGCCTGCTTCAGACCAGTAGCCTAATCCAGTACTGTAAGACCATCCTCGGGAGCATTTTCCCTTGCCTCCCCTTCATGCATCATCTTCATCACCTGATGAAGCCCTGATACTGGAGTGTCCTCCCTGGTCCCAGATTACCTTTAAGGTGTACCTTAAAGGAGAATGCCAACTCTTTACAAGTGGATCTCGTGGGGGAGAATACCCACCAACTGATTGACCCTGTGCTTCTGGCTATGACAGGAAAGGTAGCCCTGCCTACAAATGATGCCATTATGCAGGCTATTTAAGATACTGTGGAAAACCCCTTCCTCCATTTCACCTGTGGCCAAATTAATGGAATGTAAATACCAGGTTTCATCCCAGAGGTTTGAGCAATTTTGTGGTGGGTTGTCTGGTCTCTCAATCAGCTCTGCAGGATTCCTTGGATGTGGTGGGTTCTGCTGGCAGGGCTATAGCAATGACTATGCGCCCTTGTACTTGGCTGCAGACCTCGGGGGTTCCTGCAGACATACAACAGACAAATGAGGCCCATCTCTTTCAGGACTGTCCTTTGTTCTCATCCACAACTGATGAGGCTTTACACACTCTAAGAACTGTAGAGCAGTTTTAAAGCCCTTGGGCCTCTACACTCCAGCTATGAAGAGGACAAAATATCATCCTCAATTCTAGCCTAGACAGCAATATTCCTTCCATCATGCTGACCATTCCAAAAGAAAGCAAAGGTTTCAGAGAGGGAGATCTCTGCCTCTTACTTCCTCGGTCTCCTCATCCAGACATCCACAGGCCACGAAACAGTCCAAGTGGTCACTGAGAGCACGATAGCAGTGTTTTATGTGGACAAACAAGGGGGTGCTAAGTCAGACCGCTTCTGCCAGGAGGTGGTTGAGCTGTGGAATTTATACATACGGAGCTGAGTCGCTCTCAGGATTTCTCACTTGCCAGGTATTCAAAATGTCTGGGTGGATCACCTGAGCAAATCTTTCAATTTAGACCACAAATGGTCTCGCAACACAGCCATTCTAGCTTTGGTGTTTGGCATAGGAGGTTTTCTGATGGTAGATCTGTTTGCGACTTGGCAAAACAGGAAGTGTCCCCAGTTTTGTCCCAGAGCAGATCACAGAGCTGGGTCAATCTCAGATGTTTTCCTGGTTTCCATAGGATAAGGACCTGATGTGTGTGTATATACCAGAGCCCCTGATTCCCAGGTTCATTCTCAAGCTGAAACAAGTCAAGGCAGAATGATCATTATAGCTCCAGCCTGGCCAAGGCAGCCATGGTATTGTGAGTTATGCAAGCTGTGAACTCGAGGACCCTTGTTTTTGCCACTAACCAGAACTATGGGCAGGTGTTGCACCTCACAACATGGTTCATCAGTGGTCAAATGCAGAGGAGTACACTGCTCAGTGGCAGTCCAGAATGTCCTCCTTAATAGCAGAAAACCTTGTACAATAACACCTTATCTGGGTCAGTGGAAGTGCTTCTCCATCTGGGCAACCTCCTATAATGTGTTCCTGACTCAGTCTAACATTCAAACAATTCTGTACTACTTCTTGCATCTTAAGCAGTCGGGTCTAGCTGTCAGCTCCATTAGGGTGCATCTCGTCACTGTCTCAGTGTTTCATTCTCAAATTAATGGTATAGCTGCTTTTATTAATCCTATCATGACCAGGTTCCTGAAAGGTCTAGATTGAGTGTTCCCACCTATCTGGGACCAGCGCCAATTTGGGATTTGAATTTAGAGTTATCTACTCTTTTATGGGTCCTCCTTTTGAATCTTTAGCTCTCTGCCTGCTTCTACATCTCAGATAAGGTAGCCTTCTTATGACCATCACCTCGACTGAGAGCGTACAAGAGGTAAATTCACTTGTAAGATAGATCAGTGACTCCATTTTCTTTGAAGACAAGGTTCACCTTAGACTGCATCCTAAATTCCTCTCAAAGGTAGTATCAGATTTCACCTGAATCAGACTATACTTAGCAATTTTCTTTCCAAAGCCACGTGTTCACAAGGATGAACAAAGACTGCTTGCTGTGGATGTGCATCAAGCTTTGGCTTTTTACCTGAATATGACAAAGCTCTCTTGGGTTTTTTCCCAGCTGTTTGTTCTGTGGAGCATATGAGAAGTTAACCAATTATAACGACTTTCAAAGTGGATCACTAGCAGCATCACTCTGTTTTGCTGCCAAATGTGTAAAGCCTCTGAGGAGGTAACAGCATGCTCAACCAGAGCACATTCAGCCTTTGCAGCTTTTGTGGCATATGTCCCTGTTATGACTATCTGAAGATCAGTGATGTGGTCTTCCATACATGCATTCACCAGCCATTCCATGCTGGCTGAGACATTAAGGGAAGATGCCAATGTAGAAAGAGTAATCCTACAGTCCCTCTTCCAAAGAGACTCTGAACCCTGCCACCTTGGATTTACAGCTTGGGAGTCACCTATTGCGAGATGGATCTATGCAAGAACTCAAAAAAGAAAAAAAAAATACTCACCATCTCATAACTGTTCTTCTTTGAGATGTGTTGCATATGTCCATTATGCAACTCACCCGCCTCTCCTAGAGGATTGTAGTCTACTATTAGTTTCCAGTGCGGAAGAACTGAAAGAGTTCAGGGCAGTTCTGCTCTTTATACCCTCTCCTCCGAACATGAGGAGCTGAGGTATGGGCAGGACCACCTCTACGGGTACTGCTAAGGAAAATTCTGCAGTATTGGGCGCACAGGATATGCGCACACCTTGTAGTGCAACACATCTCGAAGAACAACAGTTTGAGAAGGTGAATAACCGTTGGTTTACTAGCATCTACCATTCACAGTATTGCAAATCACTTTACAGTATGTGAGTCACAAATTAGAGAGATGAGTGCAAGGTAAGATTTAGAGGGAAAGTGTTTTCATATCTCGAAGGAAGGAAGAAAGAATCAGAGATTAACTTTCCCAACTCTGAAAAGTTATGGGGAGACAAAAATTGGAGGACTGTACTAAGTAGAAGTGGAAATTAATAGAATAGCTTAGAGAGGTAAGATGGAGAGAGTCTAATATGTGGTAGTTTTGAAAACCGGGCATGGATTGATTCGCACTTTAAAATAAATACAAAAGTGATGTAGGGAATAAAGTGCAAGACGGTCCTATTTAAGTGAAAGAGTATATTCTGACTTCTGATGTTTAGAGACTGATTTAGGAACACCGTAAAAGGAATTGCAATAATCGAAAAGAGGCCTGGTGTAATGTGTGAGTGATATTCGGAATATTATTTATAGCTCATTTTAAATTGTATATTCGTAAAATAACAAAATATAGCACATTCCTCTTCCTTCTAATCTTAATAATTTATTACCATATACAAAGGATGCTTTTTTTTTTTTTTTAAACTATGAATAACCCTATAATTAAAATTAAGGGCTTCAAACAAACAACAAAGATCTTATAGCAAAGTGATCTGTCCTCTCCTTTGTTTGGAAGGACAGTAGCAAAGGTACTGTTCAAAAAGATTTAAAACTAACAGAGTGGTGTAAGCTAAGTATGCAGAGAGGATTGTTTGTGAGATATCTCGTTAAAAACTTAAATATTCTGAAAATAACTTGAGAGAGATCTTAAAAATGTCAGCCTTTTAAAATACAGGGTTTTAGTAAACTATAGACAACAACTTATAAAGTACGTGGATTCATTGAAACTGTTTGGCTTTGTAAAACTTAGATCACAATAAAACAGTGCTCCTATATCTTGGGTTAGTTGAACTATTGAATGATGAGCTTCCTTTGCTTAACATTTTGTGTATTCCTTCTCATAGTATTAGCAGTCTGTGAGAGACTATTGTGTTCTAATGTTTGTCTGTTTTCTCTCTTGTAGAGATGATGGTAGTATTTTTGATGGTCTGGTGGAAGAAGATGACAAGGATAAAGCAAAAAGGTAGTCTTTTTTTTAAGTTAGCTTATGCTAAAATGTCCTTTATTTGACTGCTTTGGTAAATCCAAATATATTAACAGAATAAAAATGTGACTGTGTTTATGACCATACAATAAAACAGAACTTCCCCGTAGTGTTTATATGTCAGGTTATGTCATATTTTTCTACATATGGGTTATTTACTTTGAGGTGTTGGTTAAAGGAGTCTTTGTGCCTCAAGTTCAAATATGACAGTCCCTGTATATGAAGACTCTTATTTCAAGTAATGGGCAGCTTGTTCCTTCCCTGTGACAATGGATGTCTTGCATGGAGGATCCCTCCCAAACACAGCCTTCGCTGTCATGACTCCAAGGGTATGTCTGTACTGCATCTGGGAGTGAGCCTCCCAATCCGGGTCCATAGACCACCACTCCCACTCCAGGCTTGAAAGCCTGAGCTCCAATCCAAGTTACGTGATCTCTGAATAGCAGTACTATATAGAATAGAACCTCTTCCCAGGTTACTAACTCAAGTCACTAATTAGGTTTGGACTCCCAGATTTCTTTTATGGTGGTTAAAAGGGTTTCAAGGCTCAAATTGACTTCAGCTGGAACGTGAATAATCTCCACGCCTTCTTGCCTATAGCTGATTTAGAGAATGGCTAGCCAGTAACAGGTTGTTGTGCCCACTGGATTTCTGCTCTTGCAGATCCTCCCTAGAAGGATATGGGTGGCCCTCTAATCTTCACCAGTAGGCACAAAGGCATATGTGGCAAGCATCCCATTCTAGTGGTTCAGGCCATCACTGAAATAGGCACTTGCTGCTGTGAACAGTTGGAGAAGTTCTCAGGCATCAGAGTCAAGTGCTTAGATTAGATCGGTTCTCCCCTTTTTGTCCTGCTGACCCACTGCAAGACAAAAGGAAGGAGTGTATATTGCTGTAAATGACTTAGTTTCTGAAATCTCTATTTAACATCCTTGTTCGCTACAGTAACTAGCGATCACCCGGGTAAGAGGACAGCATAGTAGCCTAATTTTAAAATAAACAGCTGAGGAATTTTTGTCCACGTCTCTAAGTCCTCCATATACTTAACACTTGTATCATGACCACAAATGAATGGTTAGATGTTTGGCTATTAGATGAATATTGAATTGATGGTTATATTTGCTACCATTGTCAAATTTTATCTCATTTTGGTGTTAATCTGTAAGTAGATGTTCATTGTTATATTCACAGAATTTATACTCTCAGTAATACACACCTTTGTAAGAGTTGACTCCTCTAACTCTTGTTCCAAATTGAAAATTTGATTAAAACCTGTCATCTGTGAAATCTTCTTGACACAGTTTGCTTCTGTTTTTATAACATGGTTTCCTTTTTTGTGTTTTTCAGAGTGTCTAGAAACAAGTCTGAAAAGAAACGTAGAGATCAGTTTAATGTTCTCATCAAAGAGCTTGGTTCCATGCTTCCGGGTAATGTTCGGAAGATGGATAAATCCACTGTATTGCAGAAAAGCATTGACTTTTTACGGAAGCACAAAGGTAATTCTGTGGTGTAACAAGACAGCTAGAAAACTGAAATCTTTCGATTGGGTTTTGGTTCAGACCTTTAATTCTCCCCAATAACCTGCAAAACAGCTCCCCAAACCAAAGCTGTACAAGGGATATCTTTACAGATGAAGGATTTCCACATACAGACATCATAAATGGAGCATGTTGTTTAGTCACTCAATAAGTAACCAAGCCAAGAAAATGTAGTATGACTAGATTAGCACTGTACAAAGTGCACCAAAATCTTAATTATAGTTTTAGTTTTTGTATTGTTAGTTTCCCCAAAACCTAGACATTTCTGAAGCGTCTCCATTTAATTCTATGAATACATCTACACAGGAACCCCCCCCCCCCCCCCCAAAAAAAAAAAAAAAAAACAAACACAAACCCACAGCTCTTGGCAGTGAGTCTCAGAGTTTGGGCCTGAATGTCTACACAGCTATTTTTAGCCTCGCGACATGAGCTGGAATCAGTTGACCTGGGCTCTGAGACTTGCTGCCCTGGTGTGCTTTTTTTGTTTTGCTGTGTAGACTTGCCCTGTGTCTCTTTGTGTCTTGTTAGTTTATTCATAAATATTATGTTTTTGATCCCTTTCATACATAATAATTCTAAAGCTACTTCTTGGGCAGAATTCTGAAGAAAATTATGATTTTTTTATTTTATTTTCATGTCACATGATTATTAGTAGCTGCATTATAGTACTGCTAGTGTCTGATCTCTGGGAATAAACTGAAGGGTTAGCATTTTCTTGTCAGTCCACTGCGTTATTTCCTGTGTACTTTACAAATTCCATTGAAATCCTCAGTTTCAAAGAAACTTCAGTATGACAAGAGAATTTTCTGTTTTGAGAAAATTGCCCTTATTTGTTCCAGTGTCTAAACTAAGGGAGTTTCTTAATGTATTAACAGAATGGATGGTTCTTCCTCTCCATCGTGGTTGAGTTTGATTCAAAAGTATCTTATTTTCTCTCAGTCTTTCTCTCAGTTAAGACAGCCATGGCTTCCCCCACACCTAGTTTTTTCTCTTGTTCTGTATACATTAATATAGCACCTTGCAGTTCATGCTGGTCGATGTGAGATAAAAAAAAATGTTGTTTACTACAAATGTACTACTAATTATACATGCTCATTATACTAATATACTGTAAAGTTATCCTTCCAGACTCAGCAGCTGAGAGCTATTGCATGCTAGCCAAAAACAAGCAAACTGAAACAAAACACTGTCTGCTAGGTAATATCCAGGGGATATGATGAAGAGAAGTTGCCCTTTGCAACTTTTGAGCAGAATATACTGTCTTTCCCAGGAGGAGGTGGAGAAATAAGAAACATATAAGGGTAATATAACCCATATGAAACAGATGGATAATATAGCAAGCAAAGCTGGGAAGGCGATTCATACATATACCTATCCACGTGTTCATATGGTGATTGTCAATACAACTTTCATCACATGGTTATGCTTGCATGCCTGTTGTATGTCCTCTATTTGAGTATTATGGTTACTGTCCTAATAGCACCAGATGCTTTTAAAACAGTAAATACAACAATTAAAATGGAACAAAAAAGAGAAAACATGCATGCATGTATTAATAGATTTAATAACATTAAATGTTTAACCATGCTGTGTTATATTAGTAAGACATATGTTTAACATTGATACTTCTGAAAACACGGAAACAAATCAATCTAGTATCAAACCCCTTCTCTCCAAGGAGAGTTAGTCCATGTAGGACACTCCGGAGTTTTTGTAATGTTTTCTATTAACTAGTTATTACAAGTAGGTGAAATATGCTACTGTTTTGTTTCTTAATAGTTTTATTGCTTGTATTTTTAATGGTTGTTTGCAACATTGGCATCCCAAAACATTTAAAAAAAATATGTAAAAATCACCTCTGTAACAAATTTCATCAGTCAACCAGCAAAAAACAGTGCATGGATTAGAGACTTTGCCCCAGAAAAGAAGTGCCAGGGTTTCTCTGAAGTTCGCTAGAGATTATGGCTATTGATTTGACATGGAAGACTCTCAGATACTGTGGTAATGGATGACAGTAGAAAACCATAACTTAGATATCTCAGGCACTTAAAGTCTGGGGTAGGCATTCTTTCTTGTTTTGTTAAAATTGAAATAAACAAGTCAGCTTCCAGAGTAATGGATTAGTACAGTTGATACCAGATTGGTGCATCTGAATCAGTACCAAGCTGTAAATAATACACTGCCTCCTTTATCAGAGTTATTTTAAAAATTAACCGTTTCACAAATGAAGAAACACATTGGAAATTGAAGTTTGTGTTAAAATGCAATTTCGAAAATGTGATCACTAACACATACACTAAGAATAATACCTGCCCCACTAAATGAGGGGTGGGCCCACCATTTGCTCAAATTTACAATCTAGGGATCTGGTCAAACTCTGAGCTGCAATTAGAAGATCAAGTACATCAACAGCCAGGACAGCTTTTTATCATTTAAGTACAATCAGGAGTTGTCACTGTTCTTCTCTGCTATGACGGTCATTTGTGTCTTTATCACTTTAAGATTAGACTACTTCAACTTACTCTGCGTGGCCTTAAAATTGACCAGAAACTGAAGCTAGTGCAGAATGCCTCAGCCTTCTTATTAAACAGAATGTCTTGCCACAAGCATATTCAGGCCAAGCTTGATGACCTGCACTGGCTTCCTGAGGGTTTCCAGGTGAATTTTAAACTCTTTGTCTCATTTATCTTGAGAGCTCTTGTCCAGCTTAACTCTACATTAATTTGAGATCTGACAGAATCACAGCACAAGGTGATTTGGCCGCAGCTGTGTGAATACAAGTTTCTGCTAGCATTGTCTTCCTACTCTCTAAGACAAAACGTTGTCATGCTGTTGGATAACTTTCCATTTTTTAATCACCCTTCCAGGAACTAACATTTTGGTGTGATGAGTGGACTGCAGAAGGGAATGGAAAAAACTGACTTTTTTTTTCCCTTCTTCATATTACAGCAGACTAAAGAGCTTTCCCTCAATTCATATAATTCAGTGGTGTGAATTAATTGCTTCCAGGAGTCTGAATCATAAATGAATATTCATGTATATGTTTCTGATTACAGAAATCACTGCACAGTCAGATGCCAGTGAAATTCGACAGGACTGGAAACCTACATTCCTTAGTAACGAAGAGTTCACACAGTTAATGTTGGAGGTATATTACTATGTCTATCTTTTTGAAAAGAGAGGATTCTCCTTAGCAAACCTCCACTATGTGATGATAGAATCTTTTAGCTTAATGGTATTCCTTTTCAAATCCATATTTTAATTGCAACACTATCTACCTAGAAATCTGCAAATAAGTATCTTTTTACAAATGTAATTTTAACTAAATGGGCTATAATATATTGTAAATACAAAAGTGTACTATTAAGTTTATGAAAACTGTTCTTTAAAACTATAATTAGAAATCATTTTTTAAAAGACATAACTGTGCATCTACACAAAGATGACTGGTACCTTTATGGCAGAGTTAACTTAGTTTTTTATGCTTAAACTAAATGCTAGTTACCAAAACTATTCAACATACTCTCTTCTTGATTGGAAGTATGGCTATAGCTTGTGAAAAGAGTATGCATAATAAAAAATGTACTTTGTGTATCTGCATATTATCCACAAAAAAACCTGTTAAAAAGCAGATTGTTGAGGTTGCAAATTCAAGTACTCAGCCATTAGGAAATGCATTAAGGTTGCCTGTGCAACTTTAATCAACCCCTTGTGCATATGCATTATGATACAGTCTTTAATTACATCATCACATATTACTTTTTCTCAATTAGTGCAAAGAATGGGCAGGGCTCGCTTAATGAGCAGATATTCAATATTCTGTTTTTTCCCCTGTGTTGCTCAACATGTAGCCCTCGACCTTATTTATTTCACACTATTAAAATTCTGCTCTGAAGATTGAATTATTAATTTTCTTATGGGCTTTTCTGTGGTGCTTACCACTATAGTATCAGAGTGCTTCATAAGCATCAATTTTGACAACACTCCTGCAAAGTGAGGGAGTGGTATAATCCCATTTTACAGATGGGTAACTGAGGCACAGAGAGATGACGGTCAAAATAATACCTACCTCTTGTATAGTGCTTTCATCAATAAATCTCAAACCACATATAAAGAAGGTAAGTGTAATTACACCTATTTTACAGATGAGAAAACTGAAACACAAAGTTAGGAAGTGACTGGCTCAAGGTCACCAAGCAGGCGAGTGGCAAAGCTGTGAATAGAACCCAGTTCTCCTGAGTCCCAGTCCAGTGCTCTATCCACTAGGCAACACTTCCTCCCCTTCAGGAAAGTTTTGTCCAACTTGGAACTTGCTAACAGATGAGCTACAGCAAGCACTTAAAGAACTAAAAAATTATCTTGTACAGAAATTCAAAGAGCTGGGAAAAAGCCAGCAGAAAGCACGAGAAGCACTCTTGAGCATGGCCCTGAGAGGGAGCAGAGAGACAGAGCTCCTTGGAGCACAAAGCTGGTTGCAAAGGTAGACTAGGAAATTGTAAGCAAGGAAACTGTCTGCCATTTTTCAATAGTGTTCAAGGGAAACAGAACTTCCCTGCAATTTTGTGTTTATACAAAGAAATTTCTGACTCATCATCCATTTCTCCTCATAGAGGAAACAAATCTGTGAGACCCAGAATATGGGCTAACCACTCGGGCCAAGAGGGGCAATACTGGCAACAAAAGTTATAAACTAATTCTGGGTTTATAATTTGTTACACATAGGATCTGACTTCATATGTTCAAAGCACAGCTTCCATTGACTTCTGTTGAGATTGAGAGTGCTCAACACTTATGCAAATCAGACCCCAGGATCTCAAGTTGAGTGCCCAGAGACAGCGATCTGTGAAAAATCTGGTTTAAGCAACGTGCCCAGTTTCACTTAGGAACTTTGTGGAAGAGGCAGGGATAGAATCAAGTTCTCAAAGGCATTATTTGACTGCCTTAACCATGAGACCATGCTTTGTTCAGCCCCATTGGAAGCAAGACAGTAGGTCGTGGATGTGCAATAAAGCCATAGTTTTATTCGCTTAAATATCTGAAACTACTTGGCAATAAATTGTACAATATAGTTCATCATCATTTCCTTAAACATTACCATCTCTTTGAGGGGCTGTTGTCACCTCTCCGTCTTTCCTACCTGCTCCCTGACCCCCACCACCCTCCTTTTTTATGAAGCTCAAGAGGGCTATAAAAGGAGGGGGGTTGGCTCCCCACTATACCAGATGTAGGAGCCTTGAACCCCATAATGGATGCTTTCTTTCCAATCCTTTCCCAGTCCATTTTATCTGATAACCTTATTCTTTCCATGTATCTGTCCTGGATATCTGCTGCCTCCCCTTCATCTTGCATGGTCCTCTCACCTCAGCTTTCTTCCCCCTTCCACTCCTGTGGCTACCACCTAACCTTCTGCCAGCACCATTGGGTGGTAGCAAAAGGCACAGGCAAGGACTTGGCTGCTAAACCCATCAACAACAACGAGGCCCGCTCAGTCAGCAAGAAGGGCCAGGGCAAGAAAAAAGGGAAAGAGCTCTGCCCAGTTCGCTTCTTCCATTGCAGCAGCTGCTACAGCCCAGCTACTGGCAATGATTCACCTTCCCTGTGCTGTCCCTTCATAGAATCATAGAATATCAGGGTTGGAAGGGACCTCAGGAGGTCAGCTAGTCCAACCCCCTGCTCAAAGCAGGACCAATCCCCAGACAGATTTTTGCTCCAGATCCCGAAATGGCCCCCTCAAGGATTGAACTCACAAGCCTGGATTTAGCAGGCTGATGCTCAAACTACTGAGCTATCTCTCTTCCCCCTCCCCCTCCCCTTCCCCCCGGGGTTGCTTGCCCTTCAGCTCCACAGGCATATGCCCAGGTAGCCACAGCCGTACCCAGTGCCCCATCACCATATGCAGTGGCCCCTCCATCTACCATTGCCACTGCTGCTGTCTCCTCCTTCTCCATCCGTGGCACTCAGGGCCCCCTTTCCCTTCCCTGAATAGGAGGCACTGTGTTTGCTGTCTCCTAGTGGCCGCCTCATCCCACAACGAAACCTGTGTGCGGGCGTAGGCTCAGATGGTGGGGCCCTTGGACATTGTGATGGCTTCTAAGATGTACAGGAAGGTCATCTTCCAGGCAGCAGAGGTTGCTGCACAGAAGATGGTGCAGAATGGCATTTTGGTGGGGGTCTCTTTGTTCCCCTCAAGCCCTTGGAAGACCTGAGAATACAGTGATGCTTACTTCCATCCCGTCCTTCCTCCCCAATGCTACCCTCCTGCTTGCTCTCTCATCCTTGGGGAAACTGTTCTCCCCTCTTAGTCTTCTTCCTCTGGGTTGCAAGTATCTATTCCTCAGTCACATGCTCTTATTCCTTAGGCATTGAAGTCACCATCCAGTTGCCGCTGGGAGATTGGAGGGGTCCTTTGTGGTGCCCTGTCAGGACTCCTTTTATTGCATACATTACTCATCAGGGCAGGCTCAGTGATTCATTTGCTGGACTGCAGGGTACATCTGAAGGGACTGTCCCTTGGCCCAGCAAAGAGGAGTGTTAGGTGCCTCTGAATCCCAGGAGGGCATCAGCCCCAGCACCACCGGTGACCCTACTCATCCTGTTCCCCATCCTCTTTCCTCTTCAATGTCCAGCAATCCTGTTCAGTGCAGAGAGTGGCTCCCCAGTTGTGCCCAGCTGAGTGGGTGGATCCCGCCTCTGAAACCCACTGGGTGGGGCTCGGGTGCGGGGGTTGAGGCGATCTGAGGGAGCCAGGAAGAGGGCCCATCTCAGGGGGAGATCATCCCTTCCCCTGTTGTCCTGTCCCCACTTGCTCCAATTGCCGTTCTATTACCCTTGCGTATTGAGCCTACCCCTGCTCAGTAACAACACCAATGAAGTCTGGGTGCTAGTAACAGGGCAGTAAGCTCAGCAAATGCAAGTCATGGGCCCAGGACCTCCCTCTTGACCCAGGGAAGGGCAGAAGGCTTCTCATATGTCAACTGGTGGAGGGGGTGTTGCTAAACTTACTTCCTCACCACCTCCATTTCTGTTTTCCTTAAGTGGTATGTTACCATGCAAGGATAAGGATTTCCACTGAAATCAGTGGGACTACTACTATTATTTTGGGTGGTCAGGTACTACTCCAAATAACGAGGATGCCAGAATTGTGCTCTTAATTAGGAATGTTAAAGCTTACACAAATTTTAAACCACTACCAGTAATTAAAGGAGCCACAGGTAAGTTTTATTAAAACCCATGGCCTTCCCATTTCTTAATTTTAAACTGAGGTGGTGAATATTTATTTTCTACTCAGTTTCTTTAGGAAAGAATTGGAACTTCAAAGATTTTAATAATTGAAATCTATCATTTCCTCCTTCTCTTTCTACCCTTCATCCTTTTTCCTCTTCCCTCGCTCCAATTTTCTGTGCCTATTATTATTTTCTCCTTTCTTCAATCTCCATTTTCCCGTTTAGCACTATCTTGTTTCCTTGTCATTCCATGTTCTTTTTTAAAGACTAGAATTCTAGTAGGGTAGGGGTGGGAGAAGAGGGAAACAAACCTGCCAATAGTTAGATCTATCTCCTAGCTGAAGTTTTGTAAATTATAGATGGCTTTTTGAGAACACAACAGTATGAAAAATTATAATGGTAAAGCTTGATATAGTACAAATAATATTCAAAGGTGTTAGTGATAACACATGCTCCCATTGTTTTTAGAGTAAGTAAAATGAAGTCAATCTAGCGTTCATTCTTAAGTTAAATATAGATTTTTTGATTTGTCATGTGCATTGTACAGTGTTCCTTTTCATTTAACTGCCCATTATGTTTAATTTCAGGCTCTTGATGGGTTTTTTTTAGCAATCATGACAGATGGAAGTATAATATATGTGTCTGAAAGTGTAACTCCCTTACTTGAACATTTGCCAGTAAGTATGAACTGCTTCCAGTAAGATATCAGCGTTAGTCTATGGACTAGGTTTTGCTGCAAGCACTATTAACCTTCCACCTCTCAAAGCACTTGGAGCACAGACAATGTATGTTCTGTCCTGAAACCTCTGTTTTTCCTCTAAAACACCTCCCTCCCTGGTTATTGATGTGTCCCCAATCTTAATCTCCTCAATTGGAAAAGTGGAATAAACACTCTCCTCAAATGCCACTGTTACTATTATTCCATTACTCATCAGCTGAGACTGCTAAAGAGAAGCATGCTTGGTACTCTTGAAACTACTGTCCACTGATCTTTAATTACCCTGGTCACTTCCCAAACTCGGGACTCACCAGGAACAAATATGCTGTTACTGCTTGACTGGGCTGACTCTTATGTCATATTTGTATTGCATCTCATTCATCTTTATTTGTACTGCTAATCTCATTGATATATTTACTCTCTAGTCCAGGCTAGTACAGGTGTCACCTGGGAGTGTTACTCTTCTGAAACCAAAGCTAATAGTATTTTAAAGTGAGAACAGTGCTTTTATAAAATTCTTTATCAATTATAAACCTGAGGCGGAAAAAATGTTGTGTCAATCTGAAACTGATTTATAAATGTCTATAAAATGTATCCACATTGACTAGAAATTTCTTACCAATGGTTCTGCAAAGCAAAAAGTTAATCTCTGAACGAGGTTAAAATGAGAAAATGTAACTGGCTCAATTTTCCAGCTAAACCAAATTAACATTTCCTCAACTCCAGAATGTTTGTTCCAGAGGGACAACTTTTAAGTTCGATTTTTTTCTTTTTAAAACATATCTTCTGTGATTGTTTTCTTTGGAGATTTTGTTCATGTATTTGTGCATATAAACAGTATCAATAATACTTTGTTGTTATCTAAGAAGAGCTCTGTGAAGCTTGAAAGCTTGTACCTTCCACCAACAGAAGTTGGTCCAAGAAAAGATAATACCTCACCTACCTGGTCTCACCTCTATTTTTGTTTTTCAAGATGAAGATTTTAAATCTTTGGTGCCACCAAGAGGCAAAAATGTGTACTGATATTTTAAATCAACAGTACACAATTTGATTCCAATGCTTCACTATTTGAAGTTATCAGAGCAAAGGAAAGACAGTAGGTTCCAGTATGCTTTTACATGTGTATCTGTGTTGTGTTTACAGTAACATTTATTTCTTTTTCAAGTAGTGTCCCTGTCGGTGATTCACGTCAGGGGCACCTGCACCCTTGATTGGAGATTTTTTGTACTAGTGCCTACTGCCATGCCGAGGCTACATGGGGCTGTGTGGGCCCTTCTCAACTGCCTTCAGCCCGAGACAGAGTCTACTGTGTGCCTGTTTGCTCTATAATTAGTTAATCATCTTATAGTCTGTATAGTTGGAACAGCTGTTCCTTTTATTTTCATTTCCTTTAACTAACTAACTATTTTTAAAAAAACATTTTATTACTATGTAGTTAGATACCAGTTAATAGCTTTCCCCTTCTAGAGGTCATTTTTTATTATATTACTCAGGAATGCCACGCTCTCCTGAGTTCAAATGGTGCCTCTCCTGCAGTGAGGCGATTACCATTCAGTGACTGACATTCCCCGTGCCTCCACTGTTCGGGAAATAACACATATCCCCAGTAAGTGCAAGATCAAGTTTAAACTCCTGGTGATGAAGCAAGCTTTGTGCCCATCTTTGGATTCTAGGGCGGAGGACCATCCTGTACGTAGACCTTCCCTGTACGTAGATTAGCGTAGTACTGCTAGTGCCCTGTCCACATCAAGACCTTGGTCATTGGAGACTGCTACAGATGTAGGCGGTACCATAGCACTAAGTATATCTAAGGTACCAAAATCCTCAGTAGAGGTAGCCTTGATATCTGCCTCTAAGCAGAAGGAGGTAAGGAATAAATCTCCAAGAAAATCTCGGTCACTGACCCATAAGAAGACTACGGAGACTTCAGGTCCCAAGGGGAGTTACATGCAAATTCCAGGTGATGCTAATACTGCAAAAGCAAAGAGGAATCGGATGTCTAATGCAGTGTTGTTGTAGCCATATTGGTCCCAGGATCTTAGAGACTAGATGGGTGAGGTAATATCTTTTACTGGACCGACTTCTGTTGGTGAGAGAGACAAGGTTTTGAGCTTACACAGAGCTTTTCTTCAGGTCTGGGAAACTAACTCAAAGTGTCACTGCTAAACTCAAGATTTGAACAGATTGTTTAGCATAAGTAGTTAACGCTTATTTTAAGGGACCAGTCAAGGTGATTGTTAACACACCTCCAGTCATAGGCAGGAAAGGTGGGGAGGTTGTTTATGGCTTATTGAAACATCTGTAACCCACTATCAGTATCTCTATTCAGTCCATGATTTTTAGTGAGTAGCAAAGTTATGAATTTAAGCTCCTATTCATAACTTTTCTAAACACTAAAAATCATGGTCTGAATAGACACTGGATTTATGGCTTATTGCAACAATCTGATATGTTGCACACTTTGACATCTTTGAGGATCACCAGTCCAGTTGGAGCCCATTAAGACTGTTTAGCACTGTGGTAGCTGTGGTTTCCCTGCCAGGGAATCAGGGTTTCTATTTTTTCACCCAGCTCCAGATTCTCTAGTAGTCGAGGCTGTTAATGAACAAGACAGACATCATGGCTCGAAGTCCACCCCACAAGTAAGGGCCACAAGAGACGATCTTTTTGGTCACAAGTCTTACTCTTCCGCCATGCTTCCGAGTAGCAAACCATCACGTGCTCATGGCCAAATACAACTATTTAAGTTACAACAAATTTAATTTGTTTATTGAGCACTTGCCAGAGGAACATCATGAAAAATTTAAGGCAAATGTAAAAGGGTCAGCTCCTGGCAAAGACATTGCATTAGCTGCTGCAGATATGTCATCATGGTCTATATCCACTGGAGTGGTCCTGAGAAAAGCATCTTGGCTTCAGCTGTTGGTTTCCCCAAGAGAAGTCCAAAGTACCATTGATAACCTTCCTTTTGATGGTGGCAAGCTCTTTGTGGACTTGATGGATACATCTCTCCACACTTTAAAGGACTCGAGAGCCATGCTGTTATCCTTAGGGTTTTATATTTCTGTAATAGAAGGAGATGTAATTGGTCTCAGATGGCACAAAGAGCATACCCAGTCCTGTGTTCAACTTATCGTAGGCCATCTGAGCCACTGGCTGAGAGACCAAGATATTCTAAGAAGAAACCTTTCAGCTACAGCCACATCTTCTCAGCCATGCACATCCTCCAAGCAACAGTTTTGATGGTGTGGTCGGGAGTATCAGACAGAGGTTTATACCTGCAACCTCCTACCCCTCCCTTCTCTCAGATGTCATCTCTCCCCTTTTGGAGACTGTATGGGTTTTGGAAGCCATAACATCTGGTTAAACTATCCATTTCAAATCCATCCCTTGTACACATTCCTCCTCCCCATCCTTCTTCAGGAACCCTTCTTGCAATCAGTTGCTGGTGCAAGGTGTTACCTCTTTTGTGTTTAGGAGCGATAGAATCAGGTCCTGTACTAGCACAGGGGAAGGGGATTCTAATCAAAGTACTTCCTGATCTCCAAAAAGAATGGTGCCTGGAGGCCAGTTTTCCATCTCATGTCTCTCAACAGATATGTAAAACAGCAGATATTCAGGATGATGACCTTCGCAGCAATAATTCCCTTGTTATATATAGGGGATTGGCTTGCAACTCTCGACCTACAAGGTGCATATTTTCATGTTGCTATTCACCCTTCACACAAGAAAGTTTTTTGTTTTCTAATCAACAGTGAGCACAATCAATACAGAGTGCTCCCTTTCAGCCTATTTCTGCCTCGAGGGTATTCTCAAAGATTCTGGTGGTAGTTGCTGCCCATCTATGTCATCTGGTTATAATCATTCTCCCATATCTGAATGATCAGTGCAGATCATTTTAGGAAGTCTTGGCAGTAGTAAAGATGTGTTCTCTTTTTCACAGCCTGAGACTTCAAATCAACCTTGAAAAGCCCATTTTTGATTCCAATACAGCGCCTAGACTTCATAGGAGCGTCCCTGTATGCAGCGACTGGCAGCGCCTACCTCCTGTCCAGCAGATTTCACACTAATGACTCTCATCTCAGGGATCAGAACAGACCACAATTAACAGGAAAAGATTGTCTTCAGATACAGGGACATATGTCAGATTGCGTTTTTGTAGTGCAACATGTCAGATAATATCTCTGAGGTCTACAGGAGTGGCTTTGAACAGTTTGAAGAAGTTTACAAATCAAGCAAGCACAGCCTAGGAAGATTGGGGGACTGACAGTAATGGGTTCTGCAGTCACTCATCAGTGTAGGTGTCCCATTCTTTCAGAATCCCCCTACCATAGTGATAACATTGACGCTTCACTTTTAGGTTGGGGGGCACATCTGGGACTAATAAGGTGCAAGGCAAATGGTCTCTACACGAGCAGCTTCTTCACATCAATAATTTGGAATTGAGAGCAGTCAGAAATGTTTGTCTACACTTTCAGATCCAAATCAGTAAAGATAATGACAGACAATGTGACATGCATGTATTCTATCAACCATCAGGGAGCATGTTCCCATTTCTCTGTGCCAAGGTGATAAAACTCTGGAATTGGTGTATAGCCAATCAGATAGTTTTCTCAGCTTCTTGCCTCCCAGGTATACTGAACATCATGGCAGATGACCTCAACAGACATTTCTTTCTAAATTACAAATGGGAACTGGACTCTTGAGATCTCCACACAATAGTCTTAGCTTCGGAATTCCCCGAGGCTGATCTGTTTGCCACTGCAGCCAAAACAAAATACATCACGTATTGCTTCAGAGGGGGTCTCAATCCCCAATTGCTAGGAGATGCTTTTCTCCTCTCATGAATGAAGGAGCTTCTTTGTGCACATTCACTGACGCCATTATAGTTAAAGTTCTCAACAAGATCAAACAGGATCGGGCCAGAGTTGTACTGATTGCACCAAAGTGGCCAAGATAAAATTTGGTATTCCTATCTAATCAGACTCGTCTTATGCTCTCTGTGGTGCCTTCCATTCATTCCTTGTCTACTGACTGAGGATGCCAGTCAAACACTTCACCCCACCCTGCAGATTCTGAGGCTCCAAACATGGCTCCTTGGTTCTCGAGAATAGTGGTATCCTGTTCATCAGCGATACAACATATAATGTTAAGTAGTAGAAGAGACTCCACAAGAAATACTTACCTTCATAAATGGAAAAGATATTCTCTTTGGTGTAACAGCAGTTGTCAGATTTTGTCAACTTGATCTCTTCCCAGGGTATTGGATTACCTGTTGGAATTGAAAACATCAGGTCTTTCTATGAATTCCATTAGAGTACACTTAGCAGCTCTTCCATTAGGTACACTTAGCTTTTCGCACACCCATAGGTTTTTTTTGTTCTTCACTGACCCAACCATAGCAAAATACCTAAGAGATTTGTTGAATCTTTCTCCACAAATCAGAGATCCTACTCCTAGCTGAGACCTTAACCTAGTCCTTAATTACTTTATGAAACATCCTTTTCTGCCATGAGCTCTGTGTTGTTTATTAGATTTACCTATGAAGACAGCCTTCCTGGTAGCCATCACTTCTGCCTGAAGGGTTTGAGAATTGAGGGCTTTAATGGCAGACCCCCATTTATGGTCTCACCAGAAACAAAGTTTCGCTATGGGCCCATCCAATATTTTTACCTAAGGTGTCCTCAAAATTTCATATTAATCAAATCATTCATCTGCCATTTTTTTCTCCAAAACAACATTGGACTAGTCATGAAGCTATATTCCATACACTAGATGTCAGGAGGGCATTACTCTTTTATCTAGAGAGAGGACCAAACCATTTAGAAGATCTCTTAGACTGTTTGTATCCACTGCAGACAGAAACAAGGGTTTGGTCATTTCAAAATAGAGGTTATCAAAGTAGATCTCTATATATATTAAAATCTGTTACAACTGAACTCATGTTCAACCCCCTTTGAGAGCAATAGCACGTTCCACAGGAGCACCAAGTACTTCTGTAGCCTTACTTAAGGATGTACTGGTTGCAGTGGCAAATTGGTACTCTGTTCATGGTTTCTAATCATCATGCCTTGGTGTCTGCAGCTAGATCAGATGCTGCTGTAGGCAATGCAGTTCTCTTCTGTATTGGACTCTGCTCCAAATCTCCTGCCTCCTTAGGGGGGATATTGCTTGGGAGTCTCCTGAAGTGGAGCACCCATAGGAACACTGCTTGAAGGAGGAGAGGTTACTCACCTTGTTCAGTGACTGCGGTTCTTCAAGGTGTATGTCTCTCTGGGTGCACCACTGCCCACCCTCCTTCCCCTCTGCTTCTGTGGGACTTCGTAGTGTTGAAGGAACTGAGGGTGGTTCACCCACACAGCCCCGTATAGCCTTGGTACGGACATGAGGATCTGTGAGACACATGCGTGGGCTGAATGGGCAATGCTACCAAAAAAATTTTGATCAAAGGTTCAGGGTGCAGGCACACCTGATGTGGAGCACCCACAGGGGGACACATTTCAAAGTTCTCCAGTTACTGCACAAGGTAAGTAACCTCTCCAACAGTGTCAAAAATCTGTGCAATCAAGAGGTGATCACTTCTTGCAAAATGGTATTTTGTTTCTCAGAAGATGGTTTTGCTGAATCTATAATGTTTTTGTATGTTTGTTTTCTCATCCCTGACCTCTTTAATTACTTTACGTTAAAACAATGGGCTTTGCAAAGATGTCATGTCTTTCATTATTAAAATGTTTCTGAAATCTTTTTTTCTTTTTCAGTCTGATCTTGTGGATCAGAGTATATTTAATTTTATCCCAGAGGGGGAACATTCAGAGGTTTATAAAATACTGTCTACTCATCTGCTGGAAAGTGATTCATTGACCCAAGAATATTTAAAATGTAAGTTGTATTGCTAAAAAATCTGGTAGATGTGGGAATCTTATCATAGAGTCTTTATATGGGCAACTCAGTTTCAGTGGAAGTAAATGCTTATGGAATTTCAGGGTGAAACTTATAGGTCTTAAAGGAAAAAGATGAGTCATTTTATTCTCTGAAGTAAATCAATATTTTATTTTAAAATTTCCCAATGACCAGAATAACATTGCATGTCATAAACATTTCCAAAACACAGGGAAAGTATTTCTGTTTATAATTTATTGTCACATAATCATAGCAGCTGGAGAGAATAAAGACCTATTATGTCATACACCATTGGAATCATACTTCCAGGCACTTCCCATTAGGCAGCTGTCCATGGAAACTTCCCTAGTAGGAGTTCCGCTCTTCTGTGGCTTCTCTGTAAAGCTGAAGTATGGACAGTGAGTGCTCTGAGCCTTTCCAAACACAAATCCCATAGTTTCCTCTCCACTATGTTGGGTAATTCCATGTTGGGGAAAAAATAAAATGCCATAAGCCATTTTCTCCATTGCAGCATGTATATTAAATTCTTTATTAAATATGTTGTTTGTGGTAGTGTTGTTGCCATGTTGGTCCCAGGATATAAGAGAGACAAAGTAGGTGAAGTATTATCTTTTATTAGACCAACTTCTATCAGTGGAAAGTTCAAGCTTTTGAGCTATACCTACCTCTTCTTCTGGTCTAGAAAAGGAAATCAGAGTGTCTGAGCTAAATACAAGTTGAGGACAGATTGCTAAGCATAAGGGAAAAGGGGTAAGGCATGTTGTAGGAAGCCACTTGAAAGGAAATCTGCAACTGAGGATTATATTGTTATGCATAGGGGGTTTGAAGAAGGTGATTAGGGATAGTATGCGGTGGGGTGTGTTACAAATTATTGTAATGAGTCCTAAAACTAGTGTCCCTATTGCATCTATAGTTTTTAGTGTCAGGCAGATTTATGAATGTAAGTTCCCAGGTTCAGTTTTGAAGGTGCTATGCAGGTTTCCTTTGAGGATGAGTTTTGAAAGATCAGATAGGGAGCGATTGCTTTGTGAAAAGTTTCTGCCCACAGGTGATATGGTATTTTTATCTTTTATAATTTTTCTGTGTGAGTTCATTTAAAACCATAGTGATATCTGGTTTCACCCACAAAGTTATTATTGACAGGTTTCAGAGTAGCAGCCGTGTTAGTCTGTATCCGCAAAAAGAAGAACAGGAGTACTTGTGGCACCTTAGAGACTAACAAATTTATTAGAGCATAAGCTTTCGTGGACTACAGCCCACTTCTTCGGATGCATTTGATGCACTGGATGAGGTACACCACATGTTGTGATAAGCATGTTTAGGACCCATGAATTTTGAAAGGTATATTGTGCGGGGTGGTGATCATTGTAGAAGTGATGATATGTCTGCAGGTTTTGCATCTGTTGTTCTGGCAGTCTGATGCCAGTTTGAGTTGGTGAGTTCTGGTTTGTAGGGAGCTTGCTTCAGATGATTAGCTTGGTGAGATTGAGGGATTGTTTGAAGATCAGAAGAGGAGTTCAGGAAAAATTTATTTCAAGATATGGTCCCCATCAACTATAGGTGTAATTGTTTGATGGTACCCCTTATGGGTTCCCGTGGGGGGTGGTAGGTGAGAGCTAGGGGTGTGCAGTCAGTGGGGTGTGTTTTTATTTTTGTTTTTTGCTGTATTGAAGCAGGTTCTCTGGGGGATTTGGATGGCCCTTTCCATGATGCAATCTACTTCTCTGATGGAGTGTTCTTGTTTAGTAAAGGCAGTTTTATGTGTATTTAGGTGAATATTCTGAACTTCCTCTTCAGAGCAAGTTCTGTGGTATCTGAGTGGCTGGCAGTAGATAACAGATTTTTTGGTGAGTCTGGGGTTGTTTCTAGATCTTTGGAGATCAATATGGTGATCCCTGGGTTTCTTGTGGATAGCTGTTTGTAGGATTCCATTGTTGAATCTGATCATGCTGTCCAGGAAGTTGATGCTGGTGTGGAAGCGTTTTAGAGATAGTTTGATCAATGGGTGGTTCTGGTTGAAGTTGTGGTGAAAATCTATGAGGGAGTTGGATCTTCTGTCCAGAGTATGAAAATATCAATATATCTCTATCTCAGGTATATTGTTGGTTTCGTGGTGCATTTTTCCAGATATTCTTCCTCAAATGGGCCCATGAAAAGGTTGGTATATTGGGGAGCCATGCTAGTACCCATGACTGTTCCCACAGTTTGGACAAAGTGTTTGTTGTTAAATGGGAAGTTGGCCTCATTGACGTAGTCATCGTGTTTAAGGACTACAGCAACTCCCCCTTTGCTGGTTTGATCGCTATCTGGTAGTTGGATTTTAGGGGCAGCATATCTGTCCTTTTGGTGGTAGGAAGACTGTGGTGATGTAATGTTTGTGGAGGATTTCATTGTATCTTTTCATAAAGCAATTGATGTAATGATCCAGTGTTGGTTTCATCCACGGGGAGGGCCGGGGGGAGGGTGAGGGTGTCCAGTCAGATTCTTTTTTCTTATGACTGTCAGTGGGATTGTAGTAGTTGTGGGTGGCAGTGTTTTAACTGTGAAACAATTCCTTGAGGAGGTTCATGGGTCTTACACATGCCTATCACGTGTGGTGTATTCATTCAGTGCATCAAAGCCCCAATAACAGCTATCTGAGTGAAACAGACAATCCTGCTCTCAAATGAACTCTCACAGAAAAATGATAAAAGATAAAAAATACCCTGTCACCTATGGGCAGACCCTTTTCACAAAGCAGTCACTCAGTATCTGATCTCTTAATACTTGTCCTCAAAGAAAACTGGCACAGTTCAAAAGTGAGCCTGGAAACTAAAATTCATAAGCCTGTTAGACATTAAAATCCTGGACTCAGCCGGGACACTGGTTTTTTGGCTTATTACAACAATTTATAATACTCCCACATCACACCCCTTATGCATCATAATTTAACCCTCAATTGCACAATTCTTTTTCAAGTGACTTCTTTCAACGTGCTTACCCCTTATGCTTAACAATCTATCCCAACTTGTATCTAGTTCAGAGACTCTGATTTCCTTCCCCAGACCTGAAGAAGCGCTCTGTGTATCTCAAAAGCTTGTACCTTCTACAACAGAGGTTGGTCCAATAAAAGATATTACTTCATCTATCTTGTCTCTTTTATGAAATATGTATGCTAATTATTATTGCTTTTATATTAATCTCTATTGGTGCATGTTTCATCATGTAAGCTGCCTTTTCATTATATTGTTTCAGCAAAAAATCAATTAGAATTCTGTTGCCATATGCTGCGAGGAACAATAGACCCGAAAGAACCACCTACATATGAATATGTAAAGTTTATAGGAAATTTCAAGTCTTTGAATAATGGTAAGAAATGCTTCACTGTAATGTGGCCAAAATTAAAGGCACTTTCTGAAGATTTATACATTAGGAAAGGTTTGTGAAAACTTAGTGATAATATTTAAAATATTTTGGTATTTATTTTGAAAGATACTAGACTATGATACAGGTTGTGTTGTTTATACTTAGCATTACTGAAAAAATAATACTTATTTATATTTGGTATTATATTGTAGACAGTAATGTCTGAGCAGGTGAAAGTAAAATAAAAATAGTACCTTGTAGCTCTATAACTCCTTCCATTAAAGAGTGTTAATGTTTGTAAAACACTTTAGTAAACATTTTACACAAGAGGAGACGTGAGGTAAAGAAAAAATTAGGCCAGTGTTTTTAAGTGCCTAAATCCATATCTAGGTACATTACTAATTAACGTGACTTTTTAGAGTTACTGAATACCTGCAGCTGTCATTGGCTTCCAGTGGGTTCAGAATTAGAACCTACG
Organism: Trachemys scripta elegans; assembly: GCF_013100865.1. Classification (NCBI taxonomy): domain Eukaryota; kingdom Metazoa; phylum Chordata; order Testudines; family Emydidae; genus Trachemys; species Trachemys scripta. Next base: position 88,192,995 of record NC_048302.1, read on the forward strand.
TCTCCACCTTACACTCAGTCCTGTGCTTTAATCAACAATTATCCTTCATAGAACACTCAGAACAAAACCACAGCAGCTGTTGTTTTTTTAAATATGGTATCAGAAGGGCAGGGGAATTTATCTCTTAACTGCATGGTTTTTCCTGCAGAGTATGAGATAAATTGAGCTCTCAAAGGATAAATGTGTGGCTGAGGCTGCCTAAATTGTTATATGTTTTGTAAGCAAATAGAATGTTATAAATATTCTGCATTTGGAAGACAGTACAGGAGATAGAAGAGTCCTAAATGCTGTAGAACTTACCAGTTTTGACATGAAAATTAACATAAAATATTCCATTAGGATATATTGTGTAACCCAGGTTATATCGGATTGGTATTATGTAGGAAAAAGATTTCAAGCAATGACGTTCTGTAGGAGTGACTTATTTGTTCTCTACTGGCTGTCTATACTTGATCATGTAGGAGGATTAGTGGGCCCCTGCGTTGTTCCATCAATAAACTGGGTGATGTTATCTTGAGCTGAGCAAAGTCTAGAAAAGAAAGCATTACCTAAGGATTAAAGAGAAAAAGGTTACTGTTCTCTCATGACTTCATTGGGGCTAAAAATGACAAAACCTGATGAAAAATTCAGAAATTTAAAACCATTTGTTAACAAGTAGTCTAAAATAATCTAATTAAAATAGGTATTAAGAAGCAATGCTATAGCTTTTATTCGTTTCCTAAAACCATCTGTTGTCCATGACTGTATTTAAGTAGCTGGACTCTAATTTTAGTTGTTAGAGAAGTCCCTTGCTGGTTTTGATAACATGGATATGACTAGTACTATTAAATTATATGCCACGTTTGTATTTTTAAATGTAGCTTTGCTCATAATTCATAGTAAATTTATAGTATCTTACAATAAGTTAATGTTGGGGGTTTTGCCAACTTTGTGCCATCATGCACATTTTGTAACTAAGGCTATGTCTACACTACCACTTACATTAGTATTACTTATGTCACTCAGGGGTGTGAATAAGCCACCAGTGACCTAAGTGCTGGTGTGGACATCACTATGTCTGTGGGAGAGTTTCTCCTGCCAACATAGTTACTGCTGCTCATTGGGGGTGGATTAATTAAGTCTACGGGAGAGCTCTCTCCCATTGGCCTAGAGCAGCAATGCTTGAGAGCTTACAATGGCGCAGCTGCATCGGTGTAGCTGTGCTGCTGTACGCTCTCTAGTATAGCCATAGCTTAACTCTTCTCCCTCTCCATCTTTCCCCCACCCCATCTCCTTCAGTCCCCAACTCAGCGCACAACGGTTATGAAGGAACTATCCAGCGGCCCCATCGGCCTTCATATGAAGACAGAGTTTGCTTTGTAGCTACAGTTAGATTAGCTACACCTCAGTTTATCAAGGTACGTTTGGGATTTTCCTCTGCACAAGTGAAAACAAGTGTTTACGACACTTGGTAAACACTTAAGTGTGCTTAGGTCATGAAACTTTCAATGTGACTATACCACTTTAAGTATTACTACAAACTTTTGATCCAAAACAATGCAGACATCTGGTCTACACTGCTTTCACCTAGGAGTGTCCTCCACATTGCTGACAATATCAGAGAAGTTTTTTGCAGTTCATTACAGTTTGAAATAACCTCAAAAGCCATTGATTTCTGTGCATATTCCAGTATCATTAATATTGGGTTTGATTTTGATCTCACACCAGCATTACTCATTGAAGTCAGTTGAGTTATGCCAGTTTAGAGCTAGTGCAGTTGAGATCAGATTTTGGCTCAGTCTGCTTTAAATACATAAAAACAATGAAAGTGCCTAAAAAATAACTTTTAAAGCTACGTTCTTGTGGATTTATCAGTCTACTTTGAGTAAGTCTGAATTTCATAAGAGCTTCTAAATTAGAATAGAGCAGATTTGAGAGACTTGTTTGTTTGTTTTTTAGGAAATGTGCACTGTTGAAGAACCCAATGAAGAGTTCACATCTAGACATAGCTTAGAATGGAAGTTCCTATTCTTGGATCACAGGTGCCATTCCTTATAATAAAGTAGTACATAGTAGCATTCTGGCTGTAATCTTTAGAATACGCTAATCAACACTGACTATTCATAAACTGAGTTGGGATTTGTGTGGGTTTTTATTATTATTTTGGAGAACATGTTGTAAACATGAACTAGGATGAGACTGATTTTATTGTTTTTATATGTAAAAATAAAGTAACATTAACTTCTATATTAATTAGGGCACCTCCAATAATAGGCTATTTACCATTCGAAGTTCTGGGGACATCGGGCTACGATTACTATCATGTAGATGACCTAGAAAATCTGGCAAAATGTCACGAACACTGTAAGTAAATGTCAAAACTCGGTGCTACAAAAAACATCCTCAATTAAACATCTGTATGTTATGTGAAAGTCTTCTTAATTATACTGAATTGTGTGGAGAAGGCAGGATACTTACTGAAATCCTGCATCACTCAAGTGATACTTTCTGTGGCAAGACCACAGTTTCCTGCTACAAAATGTTTATGGTTCATTTATATACAGGCACCGGAGATGTGGTCTCATACCACAGCCTTCTAATATAAAGAAATTACAAAATCATGGCTGCTGTAGCTGAAAAAATTTGTAATATAACTTATTGAAAAGCCTTCTTTTCCATTGTTTGTAGTACTTGAAATAGAAGTTCCTCTTTTTCTTATCTTGTTTTTAGTCATTATCCTAGTGTCAGTCAGATTCAGGTGAAGATCTCTTAATTTAGATTTAGTGAATAATACAAATAATTGAATTACTACTGCGTCACAGAATTCACATAACATGTGAAAGCAAAGAAGTCTTATTCTTTTTTATCTTCTAGTAATGCAATACGGGAAAGGGAAGTCATGTTATTACAGGTTCCTGACAAAGGGGCAGCAGTGGATTTGGCTACAAACACATTACTATATTACTTATCATCAGTGGAATTCCAGGCCAGAGTTTATTGTCTGTACACACACTGTAGTAAGGTAACAGTTGTTTTTTTATTAATTTTAGAGAAGCTCTCTTAATTGGCAACTGTATTGCTGATTTTTTAAAACATTGGAAAGATTTAACTAATAGTAGTTTGCAAAGACATTGTGAAGCCTCCTGAGTGTTTATACCCTTTATTCCATGAGCAAAACAGCATGTCTGAGGAGGTCACATTTCAAGACATTATGGTAAAAAACATTTAGACGAGATATAATAAATGTGGTTTGTTCTTTTATAGTTATGCAGAAGTTCGAGCAGAAAGAAGGCGAGAACTTGGTATTGAAGAGTCTCTTCCAGAGATAGCAGCAAATAAAGTGAGCTTCCTAACTTTTTTTTATTATATGGTGTCCCTTTGTACTGCTGTATATTTGATTTTTTTAATCAAAGGTAGGAAAGTTTTTATCCTCTGCTGCTACAGCTAATGCGATGCTTTTTAACTATGAAATATTATCCCATGACTAAGAAGATGTAGGAAAGGTGACTGCTTCACAACGTACGACCTTGGAGTTCTTCTTTATTATTTTTAGGTTTATTAATGTATTACATAGCATACAGAGGCCCCAGTTAGGATTGGGGCCCCAAAGTGTTAAATACAGATACAAAGATTGATGTAGTCCCTTCCAGCTGAAAAAACAAGGAACAGATAAAGTAGGGAGAGGGAGGGAAATCAGCAGAAGGGGACAGCATAGCTCCATCACATGGCCTCCACCCACTTCTCAAGAGCATCCAGAAGTCTTTCTGGATGAATACCCTCCCGATGAGACTCTGAAGGTGTTCAGGATATTGGGCCTCAGAAAGGTAAGTCAGGGGCAGGCACTCATGATGTGCTCCCTTGGTAGTCTGGCAAATTTCCCAGTGGAAATCTGCTGCTTATGGCACAACTAACTATGCCTGCATGGCTTCTCGCTCCTCCAAGAGAGAAAGAGAGTTAGCAGCAGTAGGAAGTGAGTTATGTTGCTGGAGAGGAAAGGAAGTCTGTGCAGCAGCACAGGACTGGCGCAGAACTCAGAGTTGCAGAATTTGCCTGCATATCTTTGGACTCTGGGTTTTTATGGCTTTGTATCGCCTTTCTTTACATGTTACGAACCCGATAAATGGAAACTCCATAAACTTAAACTTGTAGAGTATAAAAGGACAAAACTTTTTCTGCAGATTTATCTGTCAGGGAGTTGATTGGCCCAGATGTTTTAATTTGCTAAGCTGTGTTTGCCAACTGAAATATTTATTGTCTATGTGCTGAACCATCAAATAAAATGATTTTTATTTGTACCCCTTCAGAATCAGGACTCCGGATCTGATAATCATATAAACACGGTCAGCCTCAAAGAAGCATTGGAAAGATTTGATCACAGCGGTACACCTTCTGCTTCCTCCAGGAGTTCGAGGAAATCTTCGCATACTGCAGTCTCAGATCCATCATGTAAGTGCTAACCATTGAAAACGTAATTGCCTTCTAAGGGGAGACTGTATCTGTCCTTTCTTACTGTGTTTTTATTGAAATAATGCATTTTAAAACTTTTAAAATATTTTATTAATAATCTATCTGAATGAAACACTGAATTTAAAAATGTCCCTCTCGATGGCTTAACTACCAGTAGTGCAGCAGCCTGAGGGCACCAGGTTTATCCAGAGAGTTCTACATTTAAATCTTGCCCAGTAGAAACCCACTGAAACATCTGATATTAAAATAAAATCTTATTTCATACTATCAGGCCTATGCAATTGATAAAAATGTACTTTTGAAAAATTTGCCTGAAGCTTTCACTCAGGCAAAACTCCTTTTGACGACTTCGTGTATGGAGTTACAGGATCAGGCTTATTATTATTATTATTAACAAAATGTGTTTTCACTTTTACATTGATCATCATTAGCAACGCCAACAAAGATGACAATGGACACTAGCACTCCTCCAAGACAAAACTTATCTGGTCATGAAAAGACTGCACCAAGGAGGTCATCACTTAGTAGTCAGGTAACTCTTCAAAGGAGAGCCTCTGTGTAAAATCCATTTATTTCACTTGTAAATGAAAATGTTTAAATCTACAGTAAACTTTACATTTTTTTCCTTAAAGCATAGAGTTTGATTTTGAACTGGAAGTGAAAACATTTTCAGTCTGGCTACTTGATTGCTAAGATTGCATGATCAAGGTTACTTACACAAACGCTTATGCAGGTGTTTAATTTTACATGCTAAACTAAATGTGACTACTCACATGCATATAGTTAGGGTCCTATCAAATTCATGGTCCATTTTGGTCAATTTCATGGTCATAGGATTTTTAAAGTAGTCAGTTTCATGGATTCAGATGTTTACATCTGAAATTTCACAGTGTTGTAACTGTGGGGGTCCTGACCCAAAGGGGGGGTCATGGGGAGGGGATCCACGGGATTGTCATCCTTACTTCTGTGCTGCTGCTGGCAGGGGCGCTGCCTTCAGAGCTGGGCAGCCAGAGAACAGCAGCTACCGACTGGGAGCCCAGCTCTAAAGCCAGCGCTGCCATCAGCAGCAGCACAGAATTGAGGGTCGCAGGGTATGGAGGGGGCTGTCGCTTTTGGAGGGTGCAGGACCAGCCTTATCGGTTGGCTATCGCCCAGGGCCCCATGGTCAGGGGGACGCTGTTCCTCCCACACAGCCAGCTCAAGGCCCCTTTAGCCCCTGAGCACTGTGCCTGGAGCTGGGGAGGGGCAGGACTGGGGGCACCACCGCCGGGGTCTCCTACTATGCACTGGGCTCCAGCTGCTAGTCCTAGTGGGGCTGAGGAGGGATGGGACTTCACCTTCCCCTTCCTGAGGCCAGGTCAAACCCACCTCCAGGAGTGTGCCACCCTTACTTCAGCACTGCCTTCAGAGCTGGACTCCCAGCCAGCAGCTGTGGAGCTTCCTGCAGCCAGGGGAGGTTCCCAGAGGTGGGTCTGACCCAGCCCTGGGGCTGGCCTCTGCAAGGAAAGAGGAAGTCCCAGCCCAGCCAGGACTAGCATCTGGAGCCCAGCACACAGTAGGAGCCCGCCTTCCCTACAGTAGCCAGATTTCTTGGGGGAAATGAGATTGCATGGTCCATGATGCATTTTTCATGGCTGTGAATTTGTTAGGGCCCTACATATAGGCCCCTACATGTGTTCATTGGGTGGTCACCTGCCATAACCCACATCAGGGCCTTCGGGCAAGCCTGAAATTGGACCCCTGCCTCAGTGTCCCGTTTCAAGGAGCTTCTTGAGTAAGTCTCAAACACTTTTGTCTATTCATACGCCTCCTCAGGGTCTGGTTTATTAATTTTATTTTGAATGTTTATTAATTTATCAAGTCCTTCCTCAAGTTCATTGGTTTACCCCATTATCAGGTCACTTCCAGACCTTTCCGACCTGTAGTCTCAATCCCCAAGTTCCAGGTTTCTCTGATGGAGCCTACTTGTTCCCAGCAGTCTCTCTAGTGCATTCTGGTCTCCCTGAGAATTCTCGCTCTGCAGTTTTCTGCTGCATTTTTATAGGTGAATGAGCTGGTCCTTGCTCAGGTGTGCTTCCTTATTAACTAGGGTTGACTGTCTCCAGACCTCTAGCCCTTAAAAGGCCAAGCCACCCTGTTACAACATGCATAAATCTGTGCTTTCTTTCTCATACAATTTTTCACAAACTAGGTATAACCCATCCAATAACAAAGTTAGGGAATAGTTTCATATTGTTCTTGAAACCCTGATAATATTAGAAAATCCCATATATGACCTCTGCTATGAGCTATTCATTGACTGTGATTTGAGGGGGTTTATTGTTGGTTCGAGATGATTAGTAGAGGAATAAAAAGATGCTGTCAACTTAAAAATGTTTGAAAACAAGTATCTTTACTTACTAACACCACCTTTCAAATTATTACAGTTCTGAAATTCCCATTTTCCTTTCACTATTTGTATTCTTTATTTATTTCTGACATATATCATAACTTGAACAAAGATACACCCCATTTAATCACTTGTACCTGCATGTTCACAGTGCTGCAATATTTCGGTTTCAAACATCGCAGGGAGTCTTTAAGCAAATAAATGCTATTATCCCCTTGAAATATTAAAATAAATGTAGACACATTTCTGTTGGCCTGGTGTTATATAAAAGTGTGTTTTAACAAAATGTACTGTTGTTCCATCTTGGAATTGACAGTTTTTCTTAAATAATTTAGTTATATCTAGTGTGAGACAAGTTCTGTTTGGATAATTGTGGTATGCTTTTAAATCTTAGTCCTTAAACGCCCAGTCTGTTGGACAACCATTAGCACAGCCAATGATGTCTCAACCTGCAACTTTGCAGATCCAGCCAGGCATGTCCCAGGTATGGATTAGTTTTGTATATTTATTAACTGGCTCTTTCAGCAAATAACCCCATTTAGGAATAGGGCGTTAAGGACTTTCTCATTAACTGAACTGTGTGATGGAAGTTTATTTTATGCAAAGTCATCTTGCATTCTCTCTTGTGCCTGATTAAGGTAAACTTCTTCTTAAATGTCCACATGACATAAATTGTCACTGTTAAGTTAAAATCCGTTTTAAAAATCCAGACGTAAGTATAAAATCAGATTAATATTGAATTCATGCTCTGGTGGGAAGGAGGGGAGATGCACAATGTACTGGCATGGCAATGGGGATCTGTAATAGCCTATATGGCTTTTGTCCTGGTTAGCTAAGAGACTGTATCCGCCATGCCCTGTCCTGACAGTTGAAGACAGCTTATGCTGACGGTCCCTAGAGATATACAGCTGAGTTTTTGTGTCTTCAGGCCACATTGTAAACCCATCTAATTGCTCAGCTTTTTGCTTAGAGGCTGACCTGGGTGCAGGGCAGTTGTGTGTTTGTGTGTGTCTTTTGTTTGTTTGGGTTATTTTGTTGAGAGTTCTCTAAACATTAAATGTATGTGTCAATCTCAGAACTTTTCACAACTAAATAATTGTGTCGAGAGCAGTGCTCCCCAAACTGTCGGATGTGCCCCCTCCCGGGGGGCAGGGGCGGAGAAACGTTTTGGGGGGGCACATGGTAGGGCCCTGCACGGGGTGGTTGGGGTGGGGCACCACCCAGCCTTGTTCTGCCCCCAGACCAGCTTCAATCCCAGCCACAGCTCCACTCTGCTCCCCGCTCTGCCCTCTGCTTCATCCCAGCCCAGCTCCGGCCCCAGCTGCAACTCCACTCCGCCTCCTGCCTTGCCCTCAGCCACAGCTCCACTCTGCCCCCAGTTCTAGCCCCAGACGCGCCATGCTCTGCCCCCAGCTCTGCTCTGCCCTCCCCTCATTCCATCTCCGCCCCCCAGGCCAGCTCCCCTCAAGCTCCAGCTCCTCCCCTATCCTCAGTTATGCCCCCAGCTCCACCTTCAGGCCAACCTCCTCTGGTGAGCCAATTGTGCAGTAATGGAGGGGGCACAGACAGGTTCCATTGCTGGTAAGGGGGGGTGCGAGAGGAAAAGTTTGGGCACAACTGACCTAGAGATTGTGAGAAACATCAAGCTGTAGCATGTTACTAGATAGGGCTTGGTTACCATTGCTACTATGATGGGATGATTTACCTTTTGTAGGTCAAGTTTGTCTGTTTCTGATTCAAACTCTTTTAACCTATACATGGCTCTGCAGCCTATGTTCCAGTTCTCAGCCCAATTGGGAGCCATGCAGCACCTAAAGGACCAGTTGGAGCAAAGAACACGAATGATAGAGGCAAATATTCATCGGCAGCAAGAAGAGTTGCGTAAGATTCAAGAACAGCTTCAAATGGTCCATGGTCAAGGGCTTCAGGTGAGTTACAGCTGGATTAACACTGACTTCTTAGTAGGGACTTAAATGACTTTCTGTGTGCTGAACTGCACCAATCTCGTCAAAATGGATGATATTGGTAAAGCCCTGCCTTATAGATTGTTGCTACAGACAGTCAATTTCCAGGGAAGAAATTATGTATAGTATTTGGATCTGTCAGTTATAAGATTATTTTCTCATCGTTGACTTCATTTCACTAAACTGCTGGAGATACTGGAAAGAGAAACACAGTTTCTAGTTAATGTTGTCTTTTTCAAAAATTTGTACAAGTTGTCTTTGTGCTTCTGTTTAAATGCAAACCTTAAACTAAATATGTAGCGATCTAATTCTCTTCACACCAGAGTAACACTACTGTATCTCTGTTAAATATTGAATGGCGTTATTCCAGAACGAAAGAGATTTTAATCGTGCATTATCCATTGCTTATAGTACATCCATAAAGCCTCTGACACCTACAATTAAACAATATTTCTGTCTTTAATTGTTTTTCAAAGGTATTGTATTAAGAATTTTTAATAATACTTTAAACAATCAATAGTTTGTTTTAAAAAAACTAATTTGTGGATTTTCTTAAAGATGTTTTTGCAGCAATCAACTCCTGGATTAAACTTTGGTTCTGTGCAGCTTACTTCTGGGAACTCTTCTAACATTCAGCAGCTTACACCAATAAACATGCAAGGTCAAGTTGTTCAGGCTAATCAAATTCAAGGCGGAATGAACACTGGGCATATTAGTACTCAGCACATGATACAGCAACAGCCTTTGCAGAGTACAGCAACACAGGTAAAGTTTGTCATAAGTACCTATGCTAGGTAGTATAATCACACGGTACCAAAATTGAAACCCATTATGGGACTGCCTGATCCTGCAGTGATTCTATATAGAGAATTTTCATTGAAGTCAATGTGAATTTGAATGTGCAAGAAACACAGGTTCATGCCCTAAATGTTTAGGGTTGAAATAGATTTTGTTTTCTCTTTCAGGAAAAGGCTTAGATTTTATAGTCTTCTCTTGATAGAAGAATTATCAAGTGTAAATGATGAGCAGTGAATAACAAGTAGTTCTTGTGGAAGGACCCAGCTGTGACGGGTTGGATCACAGAAACCCCCTTGGGAGCTGCCACCCAATGTGCCAAAACTACTTCTACCCCTGCTTTCCCTGCCAGCTCGGGACGCCAGCACCATCTTGCTGAGCCAGACACTCCCGTCTACTCCAACACAGACCCAGGGTCTGAATTACTTGCCCCACTGCCAATGGGGTCTAAACCCAAATAAATCTGTTTTACCCTGTATAAAGCTTATACAGGGTAATCTCATAAATTGTTCACCCTCTATAACACTGATAGAGAGATATGCACAGTTGTTTGCTCCCCCAGGTATTAATACATACTGAGTTAATTAATAAGTATAAAGTGATTTTATTAAATACAGAAAGTAGGTTTGAAGTGGTTCCAAGTAGTAACAGACAGAACAAAGTAAGTCACCAAGCAAAATAAAATAAAATGCGCAATTCTATGTCTAATCAAACTGAATACAGATAAGATCCTCACCAGTTCCAGAATGCTCCCTTTTACAGACTAATCTCCTTTTGCCTGAGTCCAGCAATCACTCACATCCCTTGCAGTCACTGCCCTTTGTTCCAGTTTCTTCCAAGTATCCTGGGGAGAGATGGGAGGGGGGAGAGGAGAACATCCCTAGTTCTTTATTCCTACCACCCTCGAAAGCCTTTTGCCATGGTGACCTATGTTGCCTTCAGTCCCAATAAAGTGCCTTCATAGAGCTCACTAAAGCTGATTGGACTAGTGCAAAGTGACGTGCTCTGTCTTCCCCTCACCCCAATACTTCCAGGGACTGAGCATGCTTACACCTGCAGTTCTGCCTGGCCCATCATTCCACCTTCTTGTGCCGTTCTCCTAATTTTATAAGAGTTTTGGAAGAGGAGCATGGGACTGGGAGTGAGAAACTCCTGGATCCTAATCCTGGCACTAACACTTACTCACTGCATGGTCTGGGACAAATAATTTAACCTTTGTTTGCTCATCTGTAAAAACTGGGATAATATATATTTACATAACTCACAAAGATGTTGTAGGACTGGATTAATTATTTTGTACCGTGTTTTGAGAGTATAAATCATATATAAGAACATTTAGTATTAGCAATAATTAACTATTAGTGTACAGCATTGTTATTTATGCCCGCAAAGCAAGCTGTGCCTTCTCTGTGTTTGAAAGGGGTGTTTATTTTTACAGCTGTATTCAATTAATTTATTACATATTTTTCTTTCTTAGCATACTCAGCAAAATATACTTAGTGGGCACAATCAACAGACTTCTCTTACCAGTCAGTCACAGAATACACTTTCAGCCCCCTTATATAACACTATGGTGATTTCCCAGCCAACGACAGGAAATGTGGTCCAGATTCCATCTAGTTTACCACAAAACAACAACCAGAGTGCTGCAGTAACTACTTTCACCCAGGACAGACAGATCAGGTAAATATAAAGGAGCAATATTAATTCAGATGATTTTGCTAGAGCTTTCTGTGCTTTAGTAGTCACCAGATCTTATGGAAAAGGAGACAAAAGTTAAACCAAAAATTTCATGCAGTTTTACTTAGTGTAGGCATGTGCACGTGTTGTAGTCTGAGGACCAAACTTGCGAAGAGATACTCCTGTAATTCCATTAAAACTCATGGTGTTGAGGCATTGGTGGAGGGATGGGCCTTTGAGGGCAACATGTAGCCCATTGCACTTGAATTTGTTTAGTTTGTATTAAGCAAAGGAAAAATTGGTTTGTCTTGAATGACCCTGTCAGTGATAAACTGGCACTTACCTAATCAGATTGATATAGGAAAGTTCATCCAGTGTATCTGAAGCAGAATTTTTTTTCCAAACTAAGCTGATAGGATCTTCTGATGTCTTTTTTCCTTTGACAGATTTTCTCAAGGTCAGCAGCTTGTCACAAAATTAGTCACCGCCCCTGTAGCATGTGGAGCGGTAATGGTCCCAAGCACTATGTTTATGGGGCAGGTGGTGACTGCCTACCCCACTTTTGCTGCACAACAGCAGCAGCCACAGACATTATCAATAACGCAGCAGCAGCAGCAGAGTCAGCAAGAGCAGCAACAGCAGCTCAGTACGGTTCAGCAATCGGCTCAAGCTCAGCTGACGCAGCACCCGCAGCAGTTCTTACAGGTAATGCAGCGCTGTCTCGAAATCTGTCAGATTGCACAAACTTTCAGATAGTGACGTAAACCAGTTCAGTATATACTGCAAGTTTGATGACTGAGAATGTTATTTAAATAAGCAGCCTTGTTAATCTCAGACAAGCGATGTGCATGGGAGGAGGTTCTTCAATCGACCTTATTTAAAGACTCTTGCAATCTTTATTGTCAAGTTCACAAATAAGAACTGCACTTAAATAAATCTGTTTCCCAGCCTATGGGCATTAGAGTACACTAGGAGTGGGACATGGAGAGAAACAATGGGGACAGGAATAATTGTCACACTGGGTCCACCTCATCTCACCATAAACATGCATGCGTGAATCTAAGTAAAGGGGAAGGCATCTCTTTGTAAACCTCTCGCTTTCCCTCCAGTTGCCATGGTGACCCACAATGCAACAAGGTGTGAGCTGACTCAGGAGGCAGCATGCCAGCCTAAGTGTCTTTTCTCTGCTTCTGTGTAGCTGCAGGAGCACATGCTGCCTGGACCTCAGGGAGATACCAGTGGATGCCTGAGCAGCAATAGCCATCCCATGAGTAAGGAGAGAAGAAGCCACCATGCGGGAGAGGAGAGATTGGATCAGAAAGAAAAGAGAGGGTGCAGGGAAGGAGGAACAGATTGAGAATAACTAAAGAGCAAAAAAGAAAATACGTACTAAAAATAAGAGAAATCAAAAAAAGACTGAAGAGGGGGAAAGAGGAGGTAGAATGGACTAGTAAAAGGAGAGGCAGCAGTGACCTTGCAGAACTAGTGTACTGGAATGTGTCTCACAGGCAGGCTTAGGGAAGGGGGCATGTCAGTTGCCAGCCTATTAGAGGGGCAATCTGCTACAACAAAAACTTTGGGAACCACTGAAGTAGAGACACAGTCAACCTATTTGGACCTGAAATTTTGCCTTCTTTTAAAGGAAGATAATCCCTTACAGCATCCCTAACTAGTTTTTGTATATATGTGTGGGCATTCTGTTAAAAGAATGTTAAAATTGCAAATCAGATTCTTGAAATGTCGAAGTTCAAGTTGGCTGCTCAACCTTAACTATACTCAGATCATTAGGGGTCTGTGCTCTTATAAAGCCTTTAATTACAATTGCTGTGTCTCTCTGCCTCTAACTATTGCCATAGTTCTCCTAGCCATTGACATCACAAACAGAGATCCAATAAGTTGCTTTACAGTTAGTCAGATGCTGAAAATATTAATACTCTGTAGTTAGCTATTTTGTTCTGAATGAATCTTCACTTTGTGCAATCGTAAGTGAAAGTAGTCATGGTCCTATTGATGTTTAACCTCATGTGAGAGTTTTAAAATATAACCAGACCTGCATTTTCATAGTGTGGGCAATAATCCTCTTTTATTTATTTCTTCTTAGACATCCAGGCTACTTCATGGAAATCAGTCAACTCAGCTTATTCTCTCTGCTGCTTTCCCACTACAACAAAGCACTTTTACTCAATCACACCACCAGCAGCATCAATCTCAGCAGCAGCAGCAACTCTCACGACATAGAACTGACAACATGATTGATCCTTCCAAAGTTCAGCCACAGTAGCACGGGGATTCACTTCTTCTAGAAGCAAACAGCAGGGAGGAGCTGCTCCATAAACAGTTGCACTGATGATAGTAGAGGTAGAAGTCCAAAGGCTTTATAAAGTACAGTATTGAGGTCTACTTCTAACTTCTGGGAATCTGTTTGCAGAAGAAACTACTACAAAATGTTGTGGAGGTACCTTAGATACAAACAGCAAAAAGATAACAGGGACATGGCCAACTTTGACAGTCTTTTAGTTGTCCCAATTTCTGTGTTCTAAAGGATGTGCTACCACGTAATAACTTGTCCAGATCAAGTCTCAAACCCTCAATGAACCGAAAAGGGTACTAAAAATGTTGGTATCTTTAGCAGTCCTGTAAGTTTGTCAAATGTGACCATGGACACACAGTTGCTCACAATAATGCTACAAATACAGTCCAAAAGACATTTAATTTTTTTTTTCAGATGATTATGGGACAAGTAAATATTTTCAAAATGTTGCGTGGAATCAGATTCTGTATTGTACAGATGTAAAATAATGTGTATATGTCTGGATAAAAGGAGAGAGAGCAAAAATATTTTATATGATGCATGAAAATGTAATCTTGTTGTTTGTAGGTTTGAATGTTTCCCTAAATTCTCACACCATGCGCCGACTAATATTTTCCTCTGTTCTACCCTTTTGTTTACAACATGATGCATCATAATTTTCACCCTTAATGTGGGCACAAGTCTCTTTGTTTGTGCTTTGTCTGCGATGTCGCAGTTTGTTCAGTGAGGTATAGTGTGCTGGTTAGTGGATTTTTTGGGGTTAAATTATTGATGAAACTGTTTGAACTGATGGTCACGCATCAGGATCCAAGACATTCAGATTTCAGAAATATCATCCATCATTTCACAATTATTCATTGTTTTTTGATTGAAAAATAGGAATTTGCACTGCTTTATTGTGGATGGTTTGGAATTTTACTCCCCAAAGCTATCTTTTGATATAGATCATAGTTGGAAATATTTATGTAAAAGGTTTTAAAAAAACTACATAAAAGTAATTTTCAAGAATGTGTCAGTTATAGGAGTAATTTGCACAACAATATATTTACACTTAATAACATTTTAGGCACTTTTTAACCACCTTCTCTGTGGTGAGAATTGTAACTTTTTAAAATATGTTGGAATCTTTTTATTCTCCTTTTAAAAATTAGATCTTTCTTTAGTCAGAACTGATTCAGGGTCATTTTAAAACAAAAAAACAAGAAACCCATAGTGCCTTGATTTTAATTCAGGTGATAACATTGAACATCTTGAATTATGTTGTCTTGAATCTGTTACGATTTTACAATTTTGAAGTCTTAGTACAATCTCAACAAAATGTGTTTCTACTTCAGAGCTATATCTTGTTTGTGTTCATATATTACAAGTATTTTAACAATCGTCTGAGTTGAGATCATGAGCATTTTTTTAAAGGGGTGCCTCTCCCCTCAAACACTAAAATGGAAACAGGTATCTAATGATTTACCTGTAAAGTGTTCAGAGTATAAGAAGTAGCGCTCTTTAGTGGCTCCAAAACACAGATTAGTCATTTGGGGGGGGGGGGCGATTAATCTGACACTTTTTAATCAGATCAAATCCAATTTTACTTTATTGATTGGAATTTAATGGAAAAATAAAGAGGGGATTAGGATTGCATGTTTAACACTCTGAGTATTGACTTAAAAGGGATACCACTAAACTAAGACTTCAAAAGGCAACCTCACTTTATAAAGATAATAAAAAGTTCCAACAGAAATGATTTCCTATTTTTAAATGTTCAGTAGATTTCTATGGTACTACTTCGTACAAATCACATCTGCAGAGCAAAATGAGCTAATACCAAGATAGACTTGGTAGTTAAAAAAGAAAATTAATTAAAATTAACACTGAGGAGGGAAAGTTTTTAGTCAAGAAGCTGAATTAAGTCAGAGTATTAGGGAGGAGCTGTATGAATGTAACCAAATTGTGGTGGAATATTAAATATTAGGAACAGTTTGATTGTATTATTGGGTGACCAGAGCTGACTGAAAGGTAGTGTTAAGTTAGTGAACACTAGATGCAGTTACCTTTTGAGGCTTCTTCCTAAAATGAGCTTTGGCCTCTCCACTGTCATCTCCTCATCAGATTAGCCCCTCACCCCCAAACCATAAAGCAACAGGTCAACAGTGGATCCTGGGAGAATCACAGTGGAAAAGGGAGGAGGGCGTAAGAAGTAAAGAACCAAAGAGAACTGGGTTGGTTTCTGCTCCAGGAAGTCTCTTGCAACAAGGAGTAGGAACAGATACAAATATTAAACATATCCAGGAAACTTTCCATTTCTGTGCTCTTTAAAGGCATTTCTGTCATTCCCTGAACCAATATAATTGTCAAAAACATATATATTTTTTAAGTTTTAGAAAAGCGAAACTCCATCGACTTCTCCCCCCCCCCCCATATTGCCTTGCTAATCCTGCCATACCATTCCACCTGTATCCAAAATTTAAGCTGCATTGACCAGAGGTCCATTCCATAAAGACTTTTAGTGAGAAATAGACTTGTTAGGTAAAGGTTTTAACCTAATTACAATAATAAAATAGCACTAAAGAAGAAAATTGGGAGAGCTTTAATATTACTCTTAGAAATATAGTGTGGTGGTAAAACCAGCCGATAAACTGTAGCAGTTGCAGCTACAGTAAATGCAGAGCATAACCAGCAGACAGCTGAGAGAGTTTTATATATAAGCTTCATTCAAGCCCCTTCTATCAACCAAAAAAATACTGTGGTGTGCTGTTGTAGGTCAGACAATAAAAAGGCAGCCTAACTTAGGTGTGAGAGGTTTTTATATAAACATAGCTATTGGAAGGGGACTAAGAGGAAAAAATCTGTCCTTTGATCAAGAAGCCTTCCATAAGCTCAGAGGGGAAAGTCATCCAAAAATGAAGCTACACTTTACCTGCTAGCTGATAAAGAGAAGAGGGGGAATTCTAAGAGACTGGAAAATTATTACATACATTTGAAAAGCTTCTGCCACAATTCCGGCAAATGTCAAAAAAAAAAAAAAAAAAAAAAAAAAAAAAAAAGAAAAAGCACACAGTATTTCACTGACTCTAATTGGCGTGGATGCTCTGCTTCTCTTTCACTGACTATTAAAGGATTTGTGATCAAACAGGGCTCACTTCTGCTCCTATTAAAGTCAATTGCAAAACTCCATTGACTTCTGTGGGAAGAAAATTGGGCCCCAGTCTGTCTCTCTTCTAATCAGCCTTATGCTTCTGCCCAGCTTATTCACTGGTGTGGCAAACCTGTTGTTTGTGACATCCCAATAGATATCACAGCAGCAAATGCTATGATGTTTAATGTTACAGAATGACTCTGACAGGAGTGAGGAAGTTGGCTAAGAAGGAGAAAATGTTGTATTATGGATAAATGCCTTGGTGACATACAGTTAAGAAAAATATCATGCTGTATTTTCTTAATAGAGTTTTGATGAGAAAATTAGTAAGTTTGCCTGGGTTGGGTGAGAACTCAAAGAAAAGCCTCAGAATTTCAGAGGGAAAAGAAATATAGCTATTTTTATATTATATTTAATATATGTTATATTTGTATATAAATATGAAAAGATTATAGTAAGAACTCTCCATATGCCTTCCATTTTATCTAAACGTTTACCTCCTGGTGCTATGGCTCCAGTGTATCACCATCTTTGTAGGCATTATGCCTGCTGCCAACCAACATCAAAGTTAATGTTCCAATATCCTTACAACAGATAGGCCCCAGTTCAGCAGTGTGCCTAACCTGAAGCATGTAAGTTAGTCCAATTTAAGTGAATGCTAACATACTGTGCTGAATAGGGTCCTCAGTTCTCCTTAGTGCCCATGCTGGCAATTTTTCATGGGAAAAGGAGAAACCCTCGCAAGACTCAAGTAGCGCAGTTTAAAAAAAGGTTTTGGAATAATGATAAGCACTTTACTGAAAAGAACTATTCGGAAAACAGTTAATTATTTTAGGCAATGGAACGGTTCAAAAGTGGCCCAACGGAATTCGAATGTAGAAAACTGTCAAAGAGGCATTTCTGGAAAATGTTTCTAAATGTGGTGATCCTTTGAGGCTCTAAATGTGAGATTAAAAAGGCATCTAAAATTGGTTGATTTTGTTTTAATATGGCCTTAGGAAAGGCTAAATCTACATAAATACTAGCTTCTTTTGAGATTTCTTTTAAAGTTGCACAATTGCCTGTGAGAAAGAAATGATCAGGAGGCTTATTAACCTGTTCAGTAATTCTAAACGGCCCTTGGGATTATAATTTGCATTAAAATATGTGTAGAGGGTTTACAGATGTGGCCTTTAGTAGACTGTTGCAGTCCCCAAATCTAGAATAACTAGTATTCTTAGAGATAAAACCAGATGTAGTTATGAGTACATTTTAAATGCCATGGCATCATGCAATGTCAGCACATGCATGTTAGATTCGTGTCTCCCTTTGAAATCATTCTTGAAACAAGATACTCATTGAGAAGGGCTGGGGAAATTATTATTTTTGGATAAAAGGGAGAAAAAGACCAGCATAGTACTGAATCTTCTTTTTTTTTTACTTCTCCCCAGTGGAAAAAGTTAAAAACTATTTGAAACTAATTGGGATAAAGAATTTTGTATACAGTATATTTGAAGTTGAATGTTAAATGGCTCATAGTACATGAGAGAAACTTTGAGAGATTTTTAAATTAAATCTGGTTGTCCATTAGAACTTTTTTTTTAATATCCTGATTTGAACACTACATTCCTTGTTTTTTTCTTTAATAAACAAGTAATTTACAGGCTCTGTTTGCTTCATGCTTTGTCATCTGCATGGGTTTGGCCAGCATGGTATGCTAAATTGTACCTATAAATAAAAAGGAAAAACAAAACACTGTGTATGAACAAAATACTGTATTGCCTGATATGGAGATCCCAGCCAAGACTGAGAAGTGCTGCCCTAACAGACAATCAAAATGGGTGACTATTTATGAAAGACTTTGTGGAATGATCTTAAAGAAGTAACTGCTTTGAAAGCAGTTGTTTTTTTTTTAAATAAGGTAAAACTATTTATTTTAAAATATATCAATTGGATTGAATTTTGAGTTTTTAAGCAGTGTTGAATTCACAGTGTCTTGGGTTTTGGTTTGGTTTTGTACTTTCTAACTGGCATTAGAATTGTATATGTAGAAAACTAGTGCCACTCATACTGACGTCAGGAAATGTAGATACAGTTTCCTGGTGTTCATGTGACCATTACTAACTGTCAATTTTTTAAATTGAATAAATGTAACTCCTTTGAAATTCTACTTCTTGTAGCTTCTAAGGTTCTGGTAACTTTTCTGATTTCACTTTTATATCCTACAGGGTTCCATAGTTAAAGATCTCTTAACATTTGAACAAATATACCAAAGGCACTTCTTTTCTTCCATACCCCGACAAAGAACAGTGATATGGCAAATGAGGGTAGCGCTATATTTAAAATGTATATTGCACTTTTTCTTGCCTACTTTCTGTATCACTTCATAAAATGATGGCCTGTCCTGAAGATTACAGAGATGTCAGTGTTTCTTATATCTGGTATTGTTTTCAGCCCTTGTGTAAGGGATATAAGACAGATGGCAGTCTCTGTTTTAGTTAAAATAATCTAATGCTTTCAAAGAGTAGTATTATCTGTTCAGATTATGCCCTTGGATATATCTGTGTATTCTTCATGATGCGTAGGTGTAACAGAAGGCAGAATTTGACCTAATTTATGTGTCTTCATTACTATCTTGAAACTGATCAAGCCAGTCTTGTTTGAATATGTACTCTTTGCAACTAAAATGTTTTAATAATGAAGTGTAAAGATTTCATGCCTTCCTTACATTTGCATGGTGACATAAATAGGAGTTCTGTATGCAGCACTGGGGCAGCATATAACCCAATGTGGTGGTTTAATTAAACAGACTGGGCCAGATCCTGCTCTCACATTGAAATAACTCCATTGACTTCTGGTTGGCTTTGGTGGCGTTACCCTGGAATGTGGAATTGGATCTAAAAGTGTGCCCTGTAACTCAAGATAATGGGAATGTGGCAAATGTGCTAAAAGGTTTGTTTTTGTTTTTAATTTCTGGGCAAACTATGACATCACTTCATTGTCAGAACGCTGATCTTTTCATGTTGGGAGTGAGATTGTACTAGTGCAATCCCATTGCTGGCAATGAGTGCAAAGTTAATGTAGAATTAGCCATACAAATTCTTTAGCTGAAAAAACAAATCTGCACCAGATGATAGTGTCTTTTTATAAAAAGACAGTCCGTTTTCTTAAAACAGAACTTAGGAAATATCAATGTATTTTTCCATATACTTATCAACCAGAAGAGCTATAATTCAAACTGCTGATATAACTGAAGCAGTGTTGTTCAATTACATTTCACTGTTGTGCAAGTTTGGGAACCAGCACCTTATTTAGACAAGACCATAACTGTTTAATATTTGTAAAGATTAAAAATTGAAAGTCTAGTTAACAAAGCACTTTTTTCTGCCTCAAAGGGCTAGTGGAAAATAGAAGTGTTTAATTTTTGTAAATTTCCTATTGTTGACATGGAGTAGTAGTTGAAACAACATCAATGAATAATTTTTCACTCTTACTAGTGTGCTGTACGGAGCTAGGGATGCACTGTCCTTTCCATTACTGTCACTACTGCTTGGCTCTTGAAATTAATTGGATCAAATTAGTTAATTTGGGGGAAAATCATCATCCTAGTCAACTAGAGGAAACTAAAAAAAATTATGGTACATGCTAAGAACAGATAGGTGACACGTGAGTGAATGAAAAGCTGTTTTTCCTTCCCCAAGAACGCTGCTGGTGTTGCAAACGCTGCCTACACTAGCAAACTTCGTAGCTGTAATTCACCACTAATGGAACTATTCTGGTATTAGGGTATGTCTACACTTACCATGGATTGACGCTGTGGCGATCGATCAACTGGGGGTTGATTTAGTGGGTCTAATGAAGACCCACTAAATCGACCACAGATCACTCTCCCGTTAACTCCAGTACTCCACTGGAACGAGAAGCCTAAGGTAAGTCGATGGGAGAGTTTCTCCTGTCGACCCAGCACGGTGTAGACCCCACAATAAGTCGACCTAAGCTACGTCGACTCTAGCTACGTTATTTACATAGCTGGAGTTGTGTAATTTAGGTTGACTTAACCCCATAGTGTAGACCTGCCCTTTGTGTAGACAAGGCCAAATAGTGACTTTAGCTTGTGAGACTTGGAGGCCACAGATGCCAAGAATGTGAATGACAGCACTGAACAGATTTAATTTCATTATTTAATCTCCCAGAACATGAGCCGAGATTTTGGTTAGGATGAGACCCTATATTAACCTGTGTAGGGTGAATGGCCTAAGCCACAAAGGTCCAATCTTGCACCTTTATTCATGTGAAGTCAGTGGGGCGACTCGTGAAAAAGGTCTGCAGGATGGGACTATATTGGAACTTTGATAGAAGGAGCTTCAGCTGGACTGATTACTGATGGGAGTAAGGGATCCAGAATCCAGGCCTCAAACTGCTGCAAAATCTAGCATGAGCTGCATTTAGGAATAGACTCTGAGGTTGATACTGGCTGGTTTTCAGGTATAATTGGAGGGCAGTTCAGCTTGTACAACACCTCGTTCTAACCTGTGCAGTCAATCACTGACTCTCACGACCACAAAATTTACATTTAAATGCCATAAAGTAGTCATGCTTCACAACTATAAGCCCATTAGCAGGCTTTTTCTGGAATATATCCAACACATTCACATTGCTCTCCTGATACTGTGTTTTATTAGTGTTTGAAGATTGTACCTGTACTTTGTTTTTGCCCAGTTTCTATTGAAAACTTTGTACTGGCAACAGAGCAAACCTCATGTTTAAAAGTCTGGTGGTAGCTTAATCTCCCCTTAGTGTTCTTTAACATATAGAGAAATTAAATGAAACCAAGAATTTTGTTTTACCAAGTTATCTTTAATTTATGCTGATCTTTGTACAGCT
This sequence comes from Trachemys scripta elegans, assembly GCF_013100865.1. Classification (NCBI taxonomy): domain Eukaryota; kingdom Metazoa; phylum Chordata; order Testudines; family Emydidae; genus Trachemys; species Trachemys scripta. The sequence continues at coordinate 88,214,573 of NC_048302.1, forward strand.
TTAAAGAGATAAGCAAGCTTGTACAAATACTCTGTTCTTTTTCCCATTTGAAATACTGTAACTGATGTCTCCAGAATTACATTTCATCCCAACAGATCCAAGCAGTAGCAGCTACCCTCGGGGCTGCCTTTTTTTGCTTCTACTGTTAAAGCTCAGAAATAAAACATACCTCACGTGTTTTTCCAGGTGCCTTACATTGCAGGTTGGTTTTTGGTTGCACTGAAGCCTGAATACAGTGTTCACCACCTCGGCATTGCACTATAGTTTTATGGGCAAATTGACTATTAAGCGAGCTGCTTAGTCAGTGATGTAGCTTCACATTTGTTTACATTCACTTGGCCCCAATATTACATCTACATCTGTTTCCTTCCCATGAACCCAGGAGGAGATCCTATTAACCGTGTTACGTAGAAACCGGTCATTGATTATGTTCTTAAAGTAGCATTTATCTGCAAGCCCCATGGGCCTTCTCCAGATAACTGCTTATAATATTCGTTCAATGAGGGTAGAGGACTACGTATTCATATAGTACAAGCATCAGTCTGGAGCCAGGAAAACATATGGCAAGCAGTGGGACAAGGCTAGAACAAGTGGGGGGAAAAAAACATCACTTGCTCTTTCCTAAAGTGTTTCAGATGTCAGTTGCCAACGCCAGAACACAACTTAATGTATGTTACAGCCACTCATAGGGACCATTCAGTGTTACTCAGGCTTTCTACAGAAGAGCTATTTAACGTCACTGGAAAGGCTCAATGCAACCTTTACATGTTAATCAGTAGTAGGGCTCCGTGTTTGTCACGGAGGTTGCAGAAGTCACCGATTCCGTGACTTCCTGTGACCTATGTGACTTCTGCAGAGGCCAGCTGCTCAGGCAGCCCTGGGAACAGCCACACCCGGATCTGCAGCCAGCCGCACCGGTCGCTGCTCTGGCAGTCCCGGGCACCTGGCCTTGGGGATCACCTCCGCAGCGGTCCCGGTGGTGGTGGGAGTTGCCGCAGCTTGACAGCTCCTGGCGGCAGTGCCAGGCGGCTGGAGGAGCAGCTGGCCCTGGGGCTCCCATCCCCAACCCCACTGTTGGTGCTGTAGGCTACTCTCCCTGCCACCTCCCAAGATTCAATCATGGGTATTTTTAGTAAACGGCATGGACAGGTCACAAGCTATGATTTTTTGTTTCTTGCCTGTGATCTGTCCATGATGTTTACTAAAAATACCCGTGATTAAATCATAGCCTTAATCATTAGGTAAGTAGATCAAAGGGTTAGCTGGAAACTGGATAATTTTTGCGGGGAGGGGAGGAGTGGTAACCATGGAAGGGAAGACGGGAGGCACAGATCACCTTGAGAGCTCAGGCTTGGGAGGCTCATATTTTCCATCCAAAGAGATATTTCATTGCTTATTACCCAATACTAGGAGCCTGGGTAATAAGAGGAACTGGATACTTTTGGATAAGGAGGAATACAACTGCCATTACTGAAACCTGCTGTGGTGATCTGTATTGTTGCAATGTTAAAAGCAAGAGTTATAACCACTTAGAAAGGAAAAAGTAGGTGACAGGTGTGGGGAAGGGAGACACCATTAGCTGGTTTACATTTATTAATCAGTCAGAACTGCAGGCTCTTAAAGGCCCAGAGACCAATGTGCTAATCCAGGAGGGTCAGAGAACCAGAAGAGTTGCTCTTTAAGTACTTGGCTGAATTGTATGGAAAGAAAAATTGTGGTGTGGGGGCTTCAATTAAGGGGAAGACAGGTAAAAAATATACACAAGTTTAGAACACAAGAAACTGCAGCCAGTGAGAGGTAATGTTTGGACCTCATGGTGGATAAAGATGAATTAATCACTGTAAGTGGTGGTTCCCTAGTGATCTGATTACACGCCCTAGGGCAGTGGTCTCCAACCTTTCTACACCCAAGATCGTTTAACCGGGCTGGAGCAGGGTTTTTTTGGAAGGGGGGCTCTGGGCTGAGCCTGGGGCAGAGGTGCAGGATGGGGGTTCTGGGCTGGGGCAGAGTATTGGGATGCAGGAGGGGGTATGGGGTACTGCCTCTGGGGCGGGTCAGGGCTGGGGGTACAGGAGGGAGTTTGGGTGCTGGCTCTGGAAGGGGGCTCAGGGCTGGAGGTTGGGGCACCCGCACCTCCGGCAGCTTCTGGTCCGCGGAGCAGCGGGGCTAAGGCAGGCAGGCTTCCTGCCTGCCCCTGCCCCACTCTGACACATCGGCACCTCCTTTCCATCATGAGCTGGGCCACGCCCCTGCCCCCTGCCAGCCAGTAGTGCATTATGTGCCCACATTGCTCCTGGACCTGGGGGCGGGAGGGCATGTGGCACTGCCCCACAGCTCCCTGTTCCTGGCAAATGGGAGCTGTGGGGGCGGTGCTTGCAGCCAGGAGCAGGTGGAGACCCCCTAGCCACTCCCCCCCCTCCACCCTCTTCCCACAGGAGCATGCTGGCTGCTTCTGGGACTGGCGGGGGAGTCCCCAGATGGTGACCACTGCCCTAGAGGCATGGAGGACAATCCCAACTAGTAATGTATAGCCTTGGTGCTGCAAAAGGGCTGAGGAAAATTATATGCACAATTAGTGGGAGGAAGCAATTAGAAAGATGAAAATGAAAATTGGGAATTTAAGAAGAGTTTATTAGACGTTTAAAAGCCACAATTGTAAAAGAAAACAGCTCAGGGAGTAAACGCATCAATTGGCAATACTATTGTGTTCATAAACGGTGGGGGGAAATAGCAAGCAATATGCATTAGGTGTTATGAACTGACTCTTTTACCATCCAGCTTTTGCTCAATACAGATTTTACATACGCTTCCTAATAAAGTGCCAGTGTCTTCACTGTAGCCTCAGTCAAGCATGGAGAAGGGCATAACTCTGTTCTCAAACTTCGTTGCACTGCAACCTCCGTCTGACAATTAAAATTACCACACAGCCCCAGGAAGTGGGACCGAGGCCTGAGCCTACCCAAGCCTCACCGCCTGTTACCTTAGCCCCGCAACCCAGGGCTGAAGCCGAAGCCTGAGCCTCGCCGCCCAGGGCACTGAGGCTTCAGCTTTGTCCCTGGGCCCCAGCCAATCTAACACCAGCCCTGATTAAAAATGCGGTTGTCATCCACTTTGCGGTCATAACCCAGTTTGAGAACTGCTGAGCTAGTGGCTGATATCCCATGAGAACATTCAGCAGAGGTTTTAGGATGGAAGTAAAAACTATTCCCAAGGTGTATAGATATTTGCTGGAACAGTAGGTCTAGATCTGGGCCTCCCACTTGAGTGCCATACCCACCACATGAGCCACTGACTCACTTTTCCCTAACTCAGTGACTTTCTAATTATTTATCTACAGTGCCAGTGGGTCTCCAACAGGCTGGGTTAGAAAAGGTATGAGACCTAGCCACTACCACCTGTTCTGACTCTGCTGGTTCTTACAAGAAATGGCTTAAGTTTCTGGCTCAGGGTTGCAAGCAGAGATAGGTGCCTCCCTCCAGTCTGGACTGTGGAAGAGGGGTTGGTTGTAGGACACACACCTCTCATCATTGTCTGCCATTGTAACACCCACAGACCCTGGTCATCGGTGGGTGGGATTGAACCTGGGACCTTTGGAACTTAGTGCATGAGCTAAAAGCCATATGGCTGTTGATCTAAGGCTGTAGAGCAGAGTCCTTAATCTCTAAGTGATCCCAATGGGACAGAACACCACACCCAGCAGGCATGTGGGTTACACCATGGCCTAGCTCAGGTGTCTCCCTGCTCAGCAGGCTTTTGTGACTCCTATTTCTTCCCAGTCATTGTATATGCACCTAATCAAGGCTTATAGCCCAGTGATTTTTCTAGGTACCTAAACTGTAGGTATTTTGCTACAGCTTTAATGTGTTAAGTCCCTTTATGAATCTAGCCCAAAGTGGGTTCTGTGCCTCCACACTGCAGCACTGTTCCACTAGCCTGGTCAGATGAACCACATACTGACATCAACAGTGGCTCAGTTTTATAATAGAGGTAAGCTACTGCCTAAGAGTTGTAGTGTTATGCACTTTGAACAGATGTAAAATGACAATATGGGGAAATGCAGTGGTAGAGCTGTGTGGGTCCCAGGATATTAGAGAAAGTGGGTGAGGTATTAGCTTTTATTGGACCCACTTCTGTGGGTAACCTGAAGAGTTCTGTTGTAGATTGAAACCTTGTCTCATCCAGCTTGTCTCTCTAACATGGGGGAAGGTACGTCGATCTTGCACCTTTGCATTCCTTTTGCATATTTCACCTGCTGCACAGTCTCATCATGGTACACAGACCTAGCTTTATATGGCAAATGAAAGTATAGCCTTATTCATAAGTGAAACATTTATACTAGCATCAGCTCCCTCCAGTTCCTGTTCCTCACTGTATCAGAACGTTCTCCACCATGGAAAAAGGTCCATGCAGTGATAAGCTGCAATTCCACAGCACGTGGTTGCTTTTACCCCTGTTCTGCATGTCACGCACTGGACAGTAACTGGGGCTGGAAACTAAAAAACTAATTTAACCCAGGCATTTTTTGAAATGTTGCTCAGTCTACTTTACACATAGCTTAAACTGCTCCCTCCCTTACCTCAGGTATTAGTTTGGAGTTTTGCACTGAGGCTTAAGAGTTTGGCCCAGTTATGAAATACAGGAAAAAATTCACAGCTGGTAGTAGGGGCTTGGTTGTAGATGAGACTGGGTGGGTGGTCCTCTCCCATTGTGAATTATCTCCAACTCAACTACTGTCACTAACCCTTAGTGTAGAGTACACTAAAATCACCTAACTCCTAAGTAGCTTGCTGCCTAAAGGAGTTCTCAGTCCTAATTTAGACACTCAGGTTCCCCCTCCATCGTATGAGGCCAGGTCTATACTACAGAATTAGATCAGTATAACTACATTGCTCGAGGGGTGGCAAAAATCCACCCCCAAGTGCCCCAGTCATACCAACCTAATCCCCACTGTAGGCAGTACTATGTTGATGGTAGAGCTTCTCCCATGGACCTAATCCACCTCCCTACAGGCAGTAGCTAACTACACTGACAGAAGTGTCTCCACTACAGCTGCACAGGTACTGTACATGAAGGTAAGCCCTAAGAAAGGGATTCTCAGAAGCCAGCCAGCTGAATAGGAGCAAAATGCAGAGCAAAGGGGCAGGGCCAGCTCTTCAAAGGAATTTAGGCACTTAGTTTAATGGGAGTTGCAGCCCTAGGCACTTCACTGAGGGCCCAAAGGGAAATGTCACGTGGTGTTCTGGATTTTCAGCCATGAACATTCTTCTCCTGCAATTAGCTGCCCATGCAAGGGTAGGAAAAATGAGACACTCCCTTAGAGGGTAGGGCACTCACTTTAGCTGTGGGAGAGCTGGCTTCAAGCCCTTGCTCTGGATCCCTAACCCCTCTAAATTACTGAGCACTCACAATTTCCCAATGGTAGCTCAGCTGTCTTTTTGTGCAGGCGCCCAAGCTCTAGGTGTGGTCAGGTCACATCTGTGGGACTGTTACTAGACCCTGGTGGGCACGTAGGCTAGGAAACACTTAGTTGAAAGTCACACTGGGACTCAGTTGTTGGGCAGCCTCAGGCCTTAAAGAGCCACCAGCTATTTAGACAAGTCAGATTCCCCATTTGTGATGCTGAAGTCACCACCAGAACCCTTCTGAAGTAGTAATAGGTATTGTGATCTGGAGACTCTAGTGCAATTAGTAGGAGTTTGAGAATGGGAGGCTAAAAACCAGTAGTTTGATTCACTTTATTTCCATAACCTTACACAGATGTTCAGACACCTTAAAAAGCAACTTAATCCAAATAAAATATGCCCAGGTTCATTTTTCTGGAAAGTTTGATGCTGGTGTAACCCACTTTAACATTTATTTTAGTATACGTGCAGTTCATTGTTCAACTAATCTTTCTAAGAGGCACGTTAGAGGGGTGCATTTAGGTTTTTGTTGTTGGGGGTTATATGAAGGAACATCTTTGGAGTTAGGATGCAGTGCTGGGTGGGAAGGCTATTACTACAGTTAAAGGTACAGTTTCTTTGGTACATACATACTATATAATCTGAGGGCAGCTAGACAATTGCTTTTTTGGTCAAGTTTTGCCTGCCCCAAGAAGTTTCAAGTTCAAGTGTTTCTGAAAGTTACACTTCAAGCCTACAACTATTCAAGTCTTCACTTTGTCAGACTCAGTATTTATATTTGTCCTAGGCAGGGGTGAAAGTAAGTCAGGACACTTACTGGTATGGGCCGGGGGGACGGCTCTGGCCCCCGGAAGGGACGGGGCCTCGGGCGGAAGGGATGGGGCTGGGGGGGTCAGCATCCCCTAACCAGCCCTTTCAGGCCACCTGGCCTGTGCCACCTGGAGCTCCCAAGTTGATTTAAAGGGCCTGGGGCTCCAGACACTGATGCTGCACTAGCGGCAGCAGCGTCCGGAGCCCCGGGCCCTTTTAAATTGCCAGCCCCAGGGCAACTGCTCCCTTTGCCCCGCCCGTCGGAGGCTGCAGGAGGGTGGGGGGGAGAGGAGGAGGAGACAGGGCAGGGACATTAGGGCGCTGCAGGGCCCTTTTCCACGGCAGTGTTTTAACGTCGCTGCCCATCCCCAGTCGATGGCCCTGCCAGGATGGACCCTACCAGCAGGGCTGCCGACAGGGGAGGCAAAAGAGGCAGGGACATTAAAGCACTGCCGCAGCAGCACTTTAATGTGGGCTGGGTATGGGTCGGTGCAGCTCACTTTCACCCCTGGTCCTAGAGCACCTGCTAAAGCCAACCATCACGGACTGCACTTTACAGAAGTCTGCTACTTCATGTATTTCAGCTTAAAACATTTCATTATACGCCATGCACCTGGTGTGAATTCAGAAGCCAACTCCACATTGCATAAACGGCAGAGTGCTTACAGATATATTCCGGTAATAAAGCTGTGCAAAGTTGTCATGACATCTTATCACTCCAGCCACAAAATCAACATCGCTTCCCTTTTCAACCATACCTGGATAAGAAGCGAGCCTCTCCCTCAGTGCACGCAAGAAGCCATTACCTCGCTCTCTGCTAAGGGAATTAAATGAACCACCATCAAAAAAGAAGTTGAAAGTAACTAAAATGGAGACACCACTGTTTTATTTACATTCCCCCCATTACACTATTAAAGAAAATAACACATCTTAATCTGTAAGAATTGCATTATTGTTCAAATTTGGGAATGCAGCATTGTCAAATATTGACCATTTTATTACTATGATGTATATTATAAGTTTTCAACTTAATACAAAAAAGAATTGGTTAAGAAAAGAAAAATCAGATCTAGCCAGATTGTCTGTTGTTGAAAACAGTACATCGTGAGTCAGCACTTTTGTTGACTTCATACCAAATGCCCCTGATTAAGATATTTGCTTTTTTAAAATTAATTCTAAACGTTTCAATAGGTGGTTCAGTCACTTAATGGCTTGGGAACTGCCCTCAGGTTTCTTAGGCTACTAGGGTATCCTGGAAGTGAAGTGTGAGAGTCAATGATTTTCTCTCTCATACTGGTTATTGGGAAATTTGTAACATCATAAATGCCTGTTGGCAAGGCAGCTGCTCAGTTAGCCAGATGGATAAGCTCTAGAACAGACAGCAATAGTGATCATGTGGAACAGAGGAAGGAAGCCTCATGTTTGTGGATGCAGATCCTCAAAAGCCATCTGATCAGGTTCAGCAAGCAAGAAAGCGACTCAAATCCTGTGAGTCACCCAACCACCACTTAAATACACCTTGCAAACCAGACAGGAAGCAGATCTTCATGGCACAGGGTCCATGAATGTGCCAAACTGACAAATCATTGCTATAGAAGTGCAGTATCTCATTTTCAGTGCTTGTTTAGCAACAATACCTGTACATTATATACAGCAACACACAAGGACAAGCTTGTTCCTCCCAATCCTTGCTCTTTTAAAGACAATGAAAAAAAGCTTGTTAAAAACCAGACTCCGGGCTTATAAATAGTGCAGAGAATGCAAACGCCAAGAAAACAATGCCTCCTATGATTGTCACTGAAAAACAAAAAAGAAAAAAGTTAGATGCTGTACAGGTAAAAATAGTTTTAAAACAAGTTGAATGCACTTCTACCATGCCTCATGAGGGGTCCATTTTCATGGACTTGACTTCCACATCAACATGCACAGTTCAGAGATTAAACTGCCTGCACTGGAAGTTATTTCTGGCTCATGCAACACCCTGCCAAGGTGTGTCTATTGTCATCCTACTGGCTAGCTGCACAGATGTAAATAAGAATAAATTTTGACCCTTAAAATGAAACCTGGTTTTAACTCTATTATACATAAACCAGAGTAAAGTGCAGCCTCCTCCCCTGGAATTGGGAAGTTTTGGCTGACAGGAGTAAGAAAAAAAACCTACTTTACTCTACATTAAGGCAAAGGTGCAGTCACAAAGAGCAAATGTTGAGGAGTACTGCTAGCATAGTTCTCCAGATTATACCAGCACTGAAAATCTGACTTTAGAAACATTACAACTCCACCCCCAGTGACCAGAGAAATTGTATCATGATGCTTCTCAGCAGCATCTTAAGTCACTATTTGCTGATGAGATACTAATGTTTCCTTGGCAGGTGTAAACAGGGAACTAAGTTTCATGAACAGTATTTACTTTTAAAATGTGTACACGCTATTGCTGCAGAAATGAATTTTCTTGATGTGTCTTGTACCCTTTCTGGGGTCAAGAAAATAAGACTATTACATTTGGAACAAGCTGTGGCCTGCCTCCAAGATGGGCATATCCCTGTTAGTCAAAATATTATAAAAAACACCTGCTATGCACAGCAGATACTCTGAAAAGCAGTTGTTCCACATGTACAATAGCTCTGGGATTCTCTAACCCCCTTAATTCCTCTCCTTTGAAAGACCGAGCCTAAACTCCTAGAGGGTAGAATCTCTGCTGCTGTTTGCCAGACAGCATACTTTGCGTTTCTTAGATGCTTAAGATTTTCTTCCACCTCCATACCCCAGGAGCTAAATTACGTGCCTCATCTTAATTTACTTTTAAACCCCTGATATTGGAATTCAATACCCACCTGAAACTGAAATCACAGTAAGAAAAGAAGAAAGAAAAGACTTGCTACATTACCAAACGTGATTATGATTGAGCTCCTGGACATAGCACCAACCAGCACTAAGTTGCAAGGAACACACAATCTTAGCTTGGCTGGTTCTACTTGCGGTGGCATGTAGGCTATGCGTCGCTACATGCTACAGCGAAAAGCAGGCTGCGTCCACACTGTGGTGTGTAGCTCCACATGTCGGGGATAGACTCTGGCAACAGGGAGGCAGTGTGAAAATAGCAACGTAGATGGGGGAGGCACTGCTTGGGCGAGGAGAGAACAATGCAGGGTACATACCGCATGGCTCAAGTGTGTCTTCACTTTACTCACTTAGCCATGCTTCGACATCTACAGTGCTATTTATACCCATGCTGGCGCGCAGGTATGTACTCTACCTGCCACTAGAAGAAGTGTGCGGTGTAGCTATACCTGCAGGAGGTGCAGTCATGTGAAAGGCAGAGGATTAAGTTTTCACAGGAAGGGTGTGAGGTGGAAGTGATAAGTGCTAAAGGCAACTATAAAAGCCTCCAGTGAGTTTGGTAGTGTGACAATCAAAAATTAAGTTAAACACACCGTTTTAAACTCCTTCACATACCTTCTTTAGCATTAAAAACACTGCCTTTAACTGCATCCCAAGTGCACATACCATCATTTTCATTCCGATGGTCCCTGAAGCCAGCTATAGATGTATTGAGTATTTCTTTTTTCAGTTAGAATGAGATTTCACTTACCAGTCCTAACAGAAATTTTTTGTGCTATCATCCTTCCTCCAATAACTGCTAACCCAGTGCAAAGACAGTGTCCTACTGTTCCTCCCACTGCCACACCATAGGGATCCTATGCAAACACAAAACATCAACATTAGCACAGTTGAAAACCTACAAGGCTCAAACAGCAGTTTACCAGGAAAAATTATGCTTTCTTAGTTTGCTGCAAGGCAAGGTAATCCCCAGAGAATATCGTCAACCCCTCTGAGGGGTTTTGCATGGCTTAATAGCAGTTGTTTCCTGCAACACTGAGGAACAGTCACAACAGAAAAAGACTTGAAATCTGATCAATCAGGAGCAGCCTATTAAACCACTTAAAGATGGTTGAAAAGTGCCATAACAGACCCAGGATTCACTTTGTTTATCTACCACTGAAAAGCAGCCACTTCTAGGGTGGAGGCTGACAGCTGGCTAGAAGCAAAGCAAAACTACCAATTAGAACACCACTAACTCAAAAGTTAAGAAAATGTCAAACTGTAAAGAGGAACTTTTGGTAGTCAGAGCACATGCTAGTTACCAGAAGTATTCTGTCAAGGTTCATGAGGCCAATGCACCTTCTCTAAAAAGGCCACCCAAAGTAGTATGAAATCAGAGGGACTAGGACTGGAAATATAGGTATAAAATTTTAGCCTAGATGGCAACTGTTATTCTATTCTAGGTTTACCAGCAGTCACAACTGTAACATCACTGGATGAAATTTTCAACTGCATACATTTACTTATCCAATACTTAAATGGATAGCTAAGATTTGCCTACAAACCACTTTACAAAGTTAAAGGCTTTAGAGTTGCTATTTTTGTTAAAAAGGTTACTGGAAGGGTAAATAAAAAGACAAGAGACAACTGCTCTGCTATAGAGAACAAACACGGCGGTAAGTGTTACACAGCTTCTCAAGGTATCCTCTCCTTCTGTCTTACCTTCTTATAGTAGTCGGGATATAACTAACAATCCTAGACTGTTAACACCAACGATGACCTGGGGAATTCTTCAAAATGCAAAAGTAGCAGCTGGGTACCTAATTGTCATTTGTATTTTTGAAACTTTTTGTACTTCCTCTAGGAAGGAAAGATTTTAGACTCTCAACAGAAGGAAAAAGAAATGACAGTATTTCTTCCCTACAAGGAATGCATGGGGAAGGGGCGGAGGGTCTCTAGAAAGCAAAGAGAAGAAAAAGTCTATTCAGGGAAACATCAGACCCAGAAGGGGAGTAAATTGGGACTGGCTGAGCAAGGAGACTAGGACAACAATCCTTGGAGATGTAGAAAACAACTGATGTGACAGGGAGCCCAAGGTAGGGGAGACAGGTACTGGCTAGGCAAGGGAGAACTGGATTGGGATGAGGAGCCATGGGTGCAGAAGAAAGAAGACAGGGAAAGGCTGGAGGAGACAAGGCAAAAAGGGGTCACATTTGGGGGGAGGGAATGGGCAGAAGGGACTGTGCTCACTAGAGCACACCCCTCCACAGACTGGTATGGAACCCAAAATTACTGAGTCTCATCAGTCCTGTGCTGTCAGCAAATCTGTGAAACCCTCTGGCAAAATGTGATTCATACACAGCTAGTGCTGGTACACAGAAGATGACAACCTATTATTGCTATCAGTTATTCTGCTAGCTCAAGTGGCAGAGGTTTGTGTGGAGGATCCAAAGGTTCCAACCCTGCTGATGACTCATGTGGGTGTCAATGTAATGCAACTCCCAAAAATAAAAAGACCGAAATAAATAACTCAAACCTGACATTTACAATACATTAAAAGTTCCAGAGTTGAACATTCAAAAGTTAGGAATGCCAAACTTCAGGTTGCCTGAGACACCTTAATTCAGCTTCCTGGTGCGTATGCATTATTATGTAACTACATACATAATCAGTCTAAATACACGATCACAGGATGCCTGCCTCTTTCAGTGCCCGGGATAGATAAGGTTCACTTAATGAGCAGCTACTCAATATTTTGTTTTCACCTCATTGTTCAAATACTATTTGAAAACTCCACACTATTCAAACCCTGGTCTGATGACAGAATTATTAATTTTCTCATGTGCTTTTCTATGGCACTCATCACTACGGTATCCAAGTCATTCACAAACATTAACCGACTTACCCTTGCAACACCCCTGTGAGGTGAGGAACTATAAAGCAGAGTGTGTGCAAGGTTAAAAGTATCCACTAATTTGGGGTGTCCAACTTGAGACTTCCCAAGACCTGATTAAACTTGCACTTCTGCAAATCAGACCCCAGGTCTCAAGATGAGTACCTGGAAAGTTAGAAACACAATTAGTGACCACCTGTGAAAAGTTTTGTTTAAGCAATATGCCCAGCATCACACAGGAACTCTGTACAGAGGCAGGGATAGAACCAAATTTTCCAAGAAATCACTAAATTGTCTTAACCAGGAGACCATCCTCTCTCTTCTGGCAGTCCCCTGCCTCATTCACTATACTTCTTCCAACTTCTGCAACAGAGGAAGCAAGGGTCCCAAGACAACAGCTTCTTCCACTACACAAGCTTGAAGGTCTTGGGAGTCTCAAATTGGACACCAAATATTCACGGATACTTTTGATCTTAAACTTTCTGTCTCATAGCCTCTTGTCTCACAGGGGTGTTGTAAAGATAGTCAGTGTTTGTGAAATACTCATATCCAGGCCAGGTCCATCCTGTGCACTGAAAGGCCAGAGTCCTGTGGAAAAATAGTATGTAATGTAATTAAATACTATCATAATGCATATGCACAAAGAGGCCAAATTAAGGTTGCGCACACACAACCTTTTTTGTGGCGGTTCCTACTTTCTGAATGCTTGATTTTGCAAGCATAATATTTGCGTATGTAATATGAATATGTAATAGGAAAGAGATATGCAGCATGTATGCATCTATCTAGAAAGATTATCTTTCCCCTTCCATTTCCAGCAGACCAGAAACTTAAGTGGATTCCCCTTTTCATTTTCTTCCTTGCTTTAGCAGCAATGTTGATGTCAATCAATAGAAATAGTATTTTAATGCTTGTTTTTCAGAGCAGCTCACAATTAATAGTGGTACATATAATAAGATAATGCATTTTGGACTCTAAGAAACAATCAGCTTTTAACAGTTTTAAGGATTGATCAAATTACAAGCTCCTCTTTAAAGCTATAAATAGTTTTAATAGCAATATCTGCTTAGCCTACATTTTCAAAAAGGTTTCTTAAATGATGGTTATTGCATGGAACAAAGTGACAAATCTTATACTGTACAGCTGAAGAGAGAAAACAGCTTTTTCCAGAAATGACACTTGCAGTCCCAAACCATGCAGTAAACAATATAACTATCTTTAGAGGGAGACTGTAACAGTTACACCTCAGGTATTGAGGATGCACAGAAATAACCACACTGCCTTCAGATTCATGCCTCCATATGCTCCCAACATTAACTGGGTATATCTAATAAACTACAAAGGAGAATCTGAGAATTTGATGGGTTGATAAAGGATACACCATCTGTCTCTCTACATCATCTGCTGCCAATATTCAAAAACAGGACAAAAGGACATTTTGTATCGATCACACTCACCTCTCTTGCTGCCAGGACTATTGTTGTCAATTGAGAACGATCACCCCATTCTGCTACGAACGTTAAAGTAAAAGCTTGAACAAAAATTGGAGAAATAAAATGCAGCCACTTCTTCTGAGGTATATTTGTGCCTGTCCCTGTTTCCACATCTCCTGGCCCATTTAATAGTTTTGTTCTCTGGAACTGGAAACAAGAAGCCCATCAGAAGAACTGAAATATTATCCAAATATCCCAATACAAATACTGCTCAAATGTAAACCCAATAATTTAATACCCAGGACAGTTAGACTTTGAACAATAAACTTAGCTGTTGAATATTTAAGGTACTGCCTACCACCAAGGTTACCTACAATTTACATATCTACACTTACCCTTTCCCTCCAAGTAACTGTCTGCCTCAAAGCTGTACAATTGGACATTTAGACAATCCAAATATTTAGCTCCTACTACAAATATGCAAAGTAGGCAGAAACATAGGATAAGCATTTTAAAGCAAGAAAAAGAGTTTATTTTAGAAAATGATATATGATGAGCTGTTATGCTATTTTTAATTATACTGAGAAGAAACTGAATGCATTATTATGATGATAAACAGTGGTAGCTCTAGAGTTAGGAGTGGGGAAGACAGTAAAATTAGTGACAAGAATAATAAATGAAATAAAACTAATGCTCCAGAGAAATTGTATTAACGGTATTCCTTATAGCTGCAGTATTTTGCTTAGGTTATGTCCACAAGGACACCTGCAGCAACACTAGCTTCAGTATTACTCCACCTCAGGGGTTGGCAACGTTCAGCACCCTGGCGAGCCGCGTGCCAAACGTTGCCGACCCCTGCTCTACCTAAATGTTATAAATAAAAGCAGCAGCAATGGTAGCTGTCCACATTCTGGCTGGTAAAGCCCCAGGTGAAAGATATATAGAATTCATGCTTGAAATATGAAGAGGCAGTTCACTTCTCTCTCCCACCTCAAAATGCAGTTATACAGCCGAGAATTACAGCCAGCTGTTAAAACAGTCTCCAGGAAATTAGCAGAGGGGGCATTCTGTTATGTGGTCCATGGTGAAGAGGGGCATTTCTGTCTGTTTTCAGGTTATTGTTAACCACACATTTTTTTTGCATCAGACTCTTATTACACATATATACAGCTGAGCAACCCGCATGCACGCGCTTCCTTAATTGTGCAACCTAACTGGCCTAAGTGTTTCATTAGTCATGACTTCTAAGTACTTTATGACTTACTTCTTCATCTTTTTTCTTGATTTCTGCTTGAACTTCCTCCAGCTCCTCCTGACCCTCATCTGGGCTCATCTTCAAGCCTTCCCGAAGCATTCTGATGCCAAAAATTGCAAACAGTGCAGTTGACGCATAGTATGTGTACACTCGGGGGATAACTGTGGTGGCATAGCCAAATAAAACTGAAAGAAAATAAGTTACATTATATGTTAAATGATACCAGGATGACCACTGATTATTACTATTTGTAAGTTCACTGTTCAGAGATCTATTACAGAACAAACACTTTGTTTTCCTGTATTCTGAGCTATAGAGCATCACCATGGTAAATTGCAGCGACAGCAGCCTTTGGAGCTGCTCTAACTTATACTGAGGGCAGTGCCACCCCAGAATCCCAGAGATGTCTAAAGCTACCTTCCCCTCCCAGACCCTGGCTACTTTTTCTGCGTACTGCACAGAAAAAGCATCACAGAACCTGGCCCTTAATCTCATTTACACTTACATAGCAGTATGTAAGCAAAAGTCCAAGACAGTCCAATTTATATCAATATACATGTCACCTCTGAGTGCCCTCTGTCTTCAACTAATGAATGAAGTTATATGATCCCATTGCATTTACTTTGAATGGCATAAAATTTATATGATAAGAGACTGCAAAAAAAAAAAAAAAAGCTAGTAGCCCTTAACGCTATATAGAAAAGAATTACTAATAAATCCTGCATACCTGCTGCATTCATTTTCGCTTTGGTTAAGATTTAAGGATAACAGACTATACGCATTTATTTAATCAGTGAATTCTGAGAAAGGCAGCAAAGAGTTCTAACCTGATAAGCATGTCATCAGTCCTAAGGCAAGCATGGCACCAGCCATTACAGTCAAACGATTATAACGCATTGCCATGATGGCTGCAATAAAGAAGGTCTTATCCCCCAGTTCTGACACAATGATGACTGATATGGCAGCCACAAAAGCATGAATAAACCCCAAATTAGTTTTATCAGCAGATTCTTCACTGATAAGATGAACTGGAGGAACTGCCGTGGGCCATTTCTGTAAAAGAAGAAAATGATTGCTTAAGGTTGAACATTTAACTCACAAAAGAATGCAACTCTAGTTTTCTCCTATTGCAAACCATTATGGTCTAATACTTTTTATTAGAATATTTTCAAGCAGGATTATTGAAGTTTTCCTTCAATCAGAATCTTTTAACTACTACTGACTGCCACCCATCTGGGACTATAGTGATCAGTCATTAACCTATGATATCCTGCTATGATTAATAATGAAATACCTTTGTACAGATATTACTTAGGTATAGCGATCACTATCACAGTAAATGGAAGGTACATTCAAGTCACGGCAACACTGCAATTTACAATACATGGCTCTTTCTATTATTTTGGAAGATCAGTGAAGCAAGCAGTTTTCGGGTTACTGTATTACATCTAAAAAAAAGAATAGGAGTACTTGTGGCACCTTAGAGACTAACAAATTTATTTGGGCATAAGCTTTTGTGGGCTAAAACCCACTTCCTCAAATGCAGATTCATTAGCATGTAAGCAAACACGCTGTCATCAGATTAATGCTTTCAGACTGTCATCTTACTTTTCGTGGCCAAGTTTTGCTGTTCATTTTATCAAATGCCAAATCCCCAGCTTAATGTCCCATTTTCGGTAGACCAATTTCTAGCAAATAAAATTTCACCCTATATTTATCCCTCCTCCCCAGCCTGCAGGCTCCTTTGTTGCATCCCATGATCATCCATCACTTGTCAATTCTTACAGAAAGAGCTATAGCAGAAATAGTCTCAACTCTCAAGTGAATTATGGTGAACATAAAGTACCTAATTCTTTAGAGATGCATTAACAGATTTAACTTGAAAATCAAGATTAAAGAGTCAAGTTTTGTTGGCTAAAGGTTCTAGTTTCTTGCATACTGTTTCTTTCTTAGCATACTGTACGTGCCCCTGCCTGTCAGCCCCACATACCAATGAATATGAAGTCAACAACTGGAGGTGGAGACAAGGAGCAAAGTGAAATTTTTCTGGAGTTAAGGAAAATGTTTACCAGCAACATACTTAGCATTATTTAGATTGCTATAATGTCCAAAATATACTAGACACTTCCTAAACACCACCCTATTCTGTGCCCTCAAGACAGTCCAGAACAAGGTACTTAGGGAGATTTTCGGAGGCACAAATGGGAATTAGGTGCCTAACTGCTCTTTGGGCCATTGAAAGTCTCCCCTTTCAGAAGTAAATGTTGACAAACCTAACAACTGATATCCCTGTACAGATTCAGGTTTTTCCTAATGACAGATTAACTTTACCTCAATAACCTATTCCTTCTTAGGCTCCAAGATTCCCATAAGAGTTGCTTTAAAAAAACACTGCTGTTCAGCCAGATGGAAATGATTACTTTCCATTTCTGAAAGCACTACTGTATAGTCAGAGACTTGATAAGTCTGGGAAAGAATAAGAGGACAGATGATTGAGATAACAAGCCGTGACCAGATGTCTGGGTCTAAAGTGACTCCTCAACAAGCTCTAGATGAAAGCTTCATTAGCTCTTGCAGGCCTTTGGGCAAAGTTAAATAGTTGGGGGAGTGGGTTGGCTTTAAACTTCTATTAGGCTAGGAATACAATAAAGACAGTATTTTTCCATTCATGTTTCATTCCTCACTAGCATTTACTCCTGTCTTCCCAATCTCATCACCTCTATCCACTTTGCTGCGTCAACTGTTTTCCTCTTGCAGTTTGGTCTTGCTCCATGCCTTCCGCTCTACATTTTAGCCTACACTGCTCATGTTCTCTCTGCTTCCCTTTTTTTTCTGCCCTCACAGTGTCAAGTATGGAATACTAAAGGGCTTCCACAGTTCCTCCTAAAGCTTATGGTCAAAGTGTTGCAGCAGCATTCCCTAACATGGGGACCCACCAAGGATTAATGTGCTTGATTAATTAATGGCCCGTATTAAATGATCCAGAACACTTGGAAAAAACATGACATTTGAATAGTTAAAGTATAAGACACCAGTATGTTTGCATGAATGACTTCCTCTTTGTTGTTCATTTGTAGCCATTAGAGCTTTGCTTCAACATACATGCTGGGATCTAGTTAACCAGCCTATCCCCTCAGGAAGGTGAGCCATGGTCATTCTTTATTCAGAGAGGAACAAAATCCACTTTTAATTCAGTTCTGTGCACAGGGTATCAATTTAAGATTGCACATGCCTCTCGATCCACTGCTAGACTCCCCATTACGTCAATGGGAGGTTTGCAGAAAGGCCAAGGGAATACAGCCTTTTACGCTGCAATTAAGTTTAATTACCTGTTATTAGTTAGGTATTATATAAATCAAGGTTAACTTGGCAGCCATGTGGGCTAAACACCTTTTCTTTTAGATTAAAGCTTGGACTCTGCAGAGCCACCCTAGGTCACATACCCAGGAGAAAGAACAGGAGTACTTGTGACACCTTAGAGACTGACAAATTTATTAGAGCATAAGCTTTCGTGGACTACAGCCCACTTCTTCGGATGCATATATGTATCCGAAGAAGTCTCTAAGGTGCCACAAGTACTCCTGTTCTTTTTGCGGCTGCTACTCTGATACCCAGGAGCGCTCAACAGGCGGGGGAGGAGACACCAAGCCACAGCAAGCTGGAGACACCCGATACTCACCCCCAGGCGGGGTGTCTGCCCCCGCCGCAGCCCGCCCACCCCGACCTCATCCGCCCCGTGCCGGGTGCTGTGCGACAGGCGGGCCCGCCCCGCCCAGGACGCTGCCATGGGGCTCCGGCCCCTGTGCACCCGGGGGGACAGAGGAGAAGGAGCGGGGGACACACCCCAGCACCACACACAGACACACGGCCCCCGCCTCACCTCGGCCCGGGCCGGATCTAGCCCCTGCACCGCGGGCTGCGGCTGCTGCTGCTGTAGCGGCGCCGGCGGCTCCTTGTTCCTGCCGGTCTCTTCCTCCAGGGCGGCGCGCAGCCCGGCGGGCGCGGCCAGGAGCAGCAGGAGCAGCAGCGCGGCGGCCCGGCAGGACGCTCGGCCTCCCGCTGCCTCCGGGCCCTGCCGGCCGCCCCCCGGCCCCATCCCGGCCTGCGACTCGCGGAGCGGCCCCGGCTCGACCCGACCCCGCAGGGAAACCTAGCGGCGCCGCGCCATGGCCGCTCCCGGGTGAGGACGAGCCGATCCCCGCAGCCGCCGCAACCGTCTCCTGCACCGGCCGCCACCGAGTCCCAGCGCGCGGGTGGAGGGAGGGCAGGAAGCGCTCACTCAGAAGCCCCGCCTCCAGCGCGCAGAGCAACCGAACCCGCCCCCACCAGCCCGCCCTGCTCCCGCAGCCGCGCCCCTGATTGGCTGCGATCGCCACCACGACGTGCAGGCGTGAGGGTGCGGAGCTGACAGGTTAGGCTGAGCTACGCTGCTCCCCTCCAGGCTAAGGAGGAACCGGCGTTGCCTGAGAGGTGAAATCTTGTGACCCCCGATGCCCCGCCCCCTTCCTCCTGTAGAAGCTTTACGTGTCCTTCCCATGATCCTGCTGCCTAGCAACGCGCTGCCCAGCGCCTGTGGGAAGGGAGGGGGAGGGGCGAAAGGCCAAGGCTCCCGAGCGCGGACACCCGCAGCCCGGCGCGTTACAGCCCCTCGCGCGGGGCCCGCGGCACTGGCCCCGTCTCAGAGAGCAGCGCGGGCCCTGCGGGAGTCACCCGGCGGGGGAGGGCAGCGAGAGGCCGAGGGAAGAAGCCGGCTTTGTAGAGAGTTTTGAATCCCAGCGCGGGAGGGAGCGAGACGCCCCAGGTCAAGGCAGCTCATGGGCCCGCTGCAGGTGCCGCTCCACGTGGCTAGGGCGAGCTGGCTCCAGAGTCAGGGGTTAGGACATTGGCTTCATAAACCAGGCTTTACACGGCCAAGCTGCCATAGCAGCAGTTTCTGGGTGGGCCTCTTAGTGGCTCCCTGCCTGACCCTCGCGCCCATCCCTGTTTCCTCATTTGTTGCCTCCTAGAACTGCTTGAGATCTGGGTCCTTAGGCTGGGAGAGACGCCTTTAAGATTGGGGGGGGAGGGGGGCAATAGGTGTACAGGGCCCAGCAGCTGCAGCCAGTGCCATTGGAACCACCAAGAGCATTCAAGGGACCAGCCAGGAGCTGGCAGGGGCCTTAGTGTTAGCAGCATCCCAGAAAACCAAGGACGAATGCACTCCATTTATAAGAATAACTGATATAAGCATCAGCCACATACAGTGATCAAAACCACTGGGACAAAACCATTCCTATACTAACCCTGCTAACATACTCCAATTTTAAGAATCAAGCAGTCCACATATAAGGATCATTTTGGGGCAAACTGACTATTTGTAATACAATAATCAAGTGCAAGGACACATAAAAAGCCAATAAAGCTGTTTTGAATTTGATGACATCTCACATTACTAGGCACGTAGCGTGTCTGAAGTATAATCCCAGTGTAGAAACAAGGTGTGCCATTTATGTGTGAGTCAACATGGCAGGAAAAAGAAAGATGGAAAATGCCACCTTCTAGAGTCCCACCATAGTTTTCCCAAAACCTGCCAAAGAGAAGCAGCTCAGAAATTGGGCAGTCCACAACCTACATTGTCTAAGATTCTCAAAGCCAGGGAGAGCATCATACAAAATGAAGGGGACAGAAAAAGAATGAGGTCAGGCAAGGGCATCTACGGTTGAGGTGGCGCTTATAAAGCAGATCAGAAATTCCAGAGAGAAATGCCCTCTGAGTGGACCATTGGTGATGCAAAAAGTAGAACTGGCAGCAGCCCTGGGTGTTACTGACTTCAAGGCCAACACTGGCTGATTTGAGCTCTTTAAAAAACAAGAGGGGATTGTTTTTAAGAAAATGCCTGGAGAAGCCAAAGATGCAGACATTAGGGTACACAAAGAATGGTTAGAAAACGAGCGGATTGAACCAAGACGGGACTCTGCTGAAGAAGACATTTGGAATGCAGATGAAAGTAGAATTTACTTTCAAGCCCTGCCTGATGGCACTTTTATGGTTAAATCAGACAATAAAAAAGGAGGAAAGAAGTCTAAAGAAGGAATTACTGGTCTGTTCATCTGTTCCATGATTGGTAAGAAAAAGGACCTCATCATCAGGAAAAGTCAAAATCCACAGTGTTTGAAAAATGTGAGACATCTTGCAGCCACCCTGCTGCCAATGCATCTGCTTGGATGACAGGCTATCTATTCAGTGAGTGGCTGAACGACTGGGATCAAAAGTTGGGCCTGGAAAGGAGAAAGATTTTGCTACTTGTGGACAACTGCACAGCCCATGTGACGAAAGATGTAGCACTGAGGAATATCCGACTTGAATTCCTCCCAAAGAACATAACTTCTATCCTTCAGCCATGTGATCAGAGAATTATCAGAACTGCCAAGGTGTACTTTCACAAGCAAATGGCTCACAGGGTCAGGGACGGCAGGTTTGTATAATTTTTGGTGGTGCCCAGAATGGGTCCAAGTTCCGCCCCTCCCCCCCACACACACACACCTGCCTAAAGCTCTGGGAGGGAGTTTGGGTGTGGGAGGGGGTTTGGGATGCAGGCTCTGGGAGAAAGTTTGGATGCTGGGTGCAAGCTCTGGGCTGGGGCAGGGGGTTGGAGTGCAGGAGGAGGTTTGGGGTGCAGGCTTTGGGAGAGAGTTTGGTGCAGGAGGGCTGTGGGCTCTGGGAAGGAGTTTGGGTGCTGGGTGTGGACTCTGGGCTGGGACAGAGGGTTGGGGTGCAGGAGGGGATGCAGGGCATGGGGCTGGGCCAGGGATGAGGAGTTTTGGGTGCAGCAGGCAGGCTGCCCCAAGCCTGGGGCAGGGGGCCACAGAGGAGGATTCTCCTCAGCCCTCCCCGCCGGCAGCAGCGAGCTCCGGGGGAGAGCGGCCCCTCCCTGTTCCCCCCGCACGACACTCATCGAAGCCCCCCAGGCTGTTGCTCATGAGGTCCAGCCAGGATAAGTCCCGCCCCCCCGACCCAGAGTCGCCAGCGGGGGGGGGGGGGGGCAGGGGAGCTGCTATGTGCCTCCTCCCTCCGCAGGTGCAGCAAGCCTGCCCCCGGCGCTACTCCCTTATAGCTGGCAGCAGCCAGTGAGGGAGCACAGCACGAAGCTGCAGGGGGCAGTCGCCCTCTGCCCAGGGCAGGCAGGGACGCTTGGTGTGGTGGCGGCAGGTGGGGCTGGGGGATGCTCGGGGGAGGTGTGCGGGAGTGGCAGGTAGGGTCACGGGAGAGACCCGGCCCCAAACATTGGTGGAGCTGGGCCGCCCGGGCCCTGAATTTGATAGAGCCCGGGCGCCACGGGCTCATACAACTCGCCGCCCCTGCACAGGGTGTTACACCATATCGATGATGAGAACAGCAAAGCCACTTCTGTGGAAATTGCCAGGAAGATCAGTGGTTTTCAAACTGTGGGTCGCGACCCAGTACTGGGTCACGGAATGTAAGGCACTGGGTCATGGCAGAGCTGGTCAGCACTGCTGACCAAGCCATTAAAAGTCCCGTCGGCGATGCTGCCCGGCTAAGGCAGGCTAATCCCTACCTGTTACAACACTGCGCTGCGCCCCATAAGCGACCAGCAGCAGGTCCGGCTCCTAGGCGGGGTTGCCACGGAGCTCTGTGCACTGCCCCTGCTCTGAGTACTGGCTCCACACTCCCACTGGCCGGTTTCCAGCCAATAAGAGCTGGGGATGGGAGGGGGGGTTAGGGTTAGAGTTAGGTGAGACTCACGCAGAGCCACTTGCACGCCTCTGCCTAGGAGCTGGACCTGCTGCTGGCCGGGACACAACATGGTCCACGGTGCCAGGACAGGCAGGAAGCCTGCCTTAGCACCCCTGCTGCGCTGCTAACCTGGAGCCACCCGAGGTAAGTCTGTGCCCCAATCCTCTGCCCTAGCCCTGACCCCCTCCCACACCCCAAACCTCTCATCCCCAGATCCATTAGGTCACAGGCATCAACAATTCTCTTCAACTGGGTCACCAGAAAAAAAAGTTTGAAAACCACTGTTTTAGATGCCATTCTAGTGCTTGCAAATGCTTAGACGGACACTGATGCTTGAACAATCCGCAATTGCTGGAAAAAAGGAAGTCTGGTCATAGCACCCATAGAGGAAGCAATTGTTGTTGAACCACCAAGAGAAGAGTGGATAGACATCAATGACAATACTTTTGTTATACAACCAGTCTCTGAAGAGGACATTGTGACTGAGATCAGAGACCAGTTTGAAGTGAAACCCGAAAACGATGCAGAAGCAGACTCTGATGGTGACAAGGTAATCGTTCCATCTTTGACTCAGATGAAGGATGTGATGAAAACTTTGACAAATGGCCTATTATACAGGGCCTTCGATTATTTTAACCTACATTGCATTGAAAAGGAAGTTAACAACGTTGTGGGTTGTGCAGTGATCCAGGGAACATTAGACAAGTTTGTAATCAGTGACCACGCCACTGCATTGTGCCGGATGTACCACTCCGCTGACAGATGGTGACACTAAAATAAATATTAATGTGAATCAATACTGTTAAACAATTTATATTTATGCTACAAAAGTCTGTAATGCACTTTCATGTTACATTTGTTGCAGTTTATGTGAGATTTTAAAATCTGTATCCTTGCATCTTTACCTTAAAAGGTTATATAGCTCCACTAACTCTCACTTTGTGTAAAGTTGTAACATGCTGTACAGTTTTTATTCAAGGCAATTATTAATACACCAGCTAAATAATTGGATAATAAAATGATTAATAGCCTGTTGCTCAGTTAGAATGTTAGTATTGTTTTGTTCCATGTTGAGTATGTTTAAAGTCTAAATAATTTAATTATGGTAAATGAGATGTTTCTCAATTGAATAAAAAAAGCTAGTTTAAAATATAACAATCAATTTCATCCATTCTTTGCAATTCCACCTGTAAGAATCAAATGCTTATAAGAATCAAATCATCCAGGATGGATGTGATTCTTCTAAAAGGAGTGCATGTGTGAGGGGTTGGACCCCCGGGAGTGTCACCTGGTGTGCTGGGACACCACTGAGTCAGACTATTCTGCCAGCCTGGGCTCCCTTTTAGCTGGTCTTGCTGGGGCTCCCCAGCCTTTTCCAGCCAAGCACACAGGCAGGGCCACACCCAGCTGCACAGAGAGACAAAAATCCGCTCTGAAAAGGCTCAGCTTAAGGGCTTGCCACAGCACCCAGATGTCCAAACCCCTCCTCCCCCCAACCTTGGAGTACAAACCCAAAATTATACACAACTTCTCGCCCCCCACTTAGAAATCACAAACTAGGTTATATTGTAAACCAGAAATAAATTTATTAACTATAACAAGTGTATTTTAAGTAGTTAAGGAGATAGTAATCTGCCTCCTTCTGTTTGCTAAGAAAATAAAACATAGCAGGCAAACTAAGCTTAATACACTAAAGAAAGTGGTTGCATGCAAGTTCTCACCCTAAATATGGTTCGAATAATCTTCTTCACAGGCCAGACACCCTTCCAGCCTGGGTCCAGTTGTAATCGTGCCTCAGTGGGTCACAAATGAGGATACCAAAATCAGGACGAACTGCTGAGAAATAGGGCAGATACACCCCAAGACTGGTGGCTAATCACCTATAGGATATACCAAACCAGCAACAAAAGTAAACTTCTGTTTCGCCACACTGGCTAACAAGAAAACATAAAGGCAGTTTCCTCAGGCATTCCAGTTCTTATATCACCACCAAAAACAGTGGATTCAGAGATGAGTGGTTCTTTACAACCAGTCTCATCAAATAATTGGTTCTTCTGATCCCAAAGGGCCAGCCACATACCCCGGTCAATATATTTTATTTATATATTAAAAAAAAAAAAAAACCACTTAGATCTTACCCCAAAATCACGCTGATGCCAATCCTTTAGTATCTAAAATCTGAAGGTTTATTCATAAAAAGAAAGAAAGGTGAGAGTTAAAATTGGTTAAAGGAATCAGTTACATACAGTAATGGCAAAGTTCTTGGTTCAGGTTTGTAACAGTTATGGAATAAACCGCTGGCTTAAGTCAAGTATCTGGAGTACATCCACAGCTTGGATGGGTCATTCAGTCCTTTGTTCAGAGCTTTGGTTTTTAGCAAAGTTCCTCGAGAGGTCAGAAGCAGGACTGAAGACAAAATGGAGAAGATGCAGCTGCCTTTTATAGTCTTTTGCCATGTGGCTTGTGCTTCCTTTGTTTCACACAAAAACTGCCCAGCACTGGCCTGGAAGCCTTTTCCGGCCATAGGCATACCTATGCATGCCTTGCTGAGTCATAAGGTGTATCCTCTGACTTCTCTCAATGGGTCAATTGTATAGCTGATGGTCCTTAATAGGCCCATCTAAAAGGAGTGCATTGTGTGAGGGATTGGATCCCTAGGCTAGGCAGAGCTGATGCCCAAACTGTCTGGGGATGTCACCCAGAAGCATAGCACAAGTTTTGTAATACAGACATAGATACATATGTATAACCCAAAATACAAATGTGATACAATAATCTCATGTATGTGTTTGTATTTAGCAAACTATAACATTTTTGCAGATATCTTACGTGGCATATCTGGCACAACTCATTGCAGTTTTACAATATTCATAATATCCTCAAGTGTCTCCCAGAATCCATACAGCGTCACACACCCCACACAAAATTGATGCAGAAAGGGGTGTCCCTAGACACTGCTGAATGCCTTACAAGAATTTTCCATTCTAGGACCTATATTACTGCACTTTCAGTTTACATCACAAGTATTAGTGTACAACAGAAATAGTTTATCAAAATCATGTCTGACTAAATCAGGCTCTTTATATACAGCTACCTTCATTTTCTGAAAGTATTCTCTCTCTGTTACATCAATATAGACATTAATGCTCTCAAGGGTATAATTACTTTGGCATTTAGCCACGACAGCAATGTGGTAATGTGCCTCAGTTTCCTTCTCTATACAGCAGACTACATTTATAAAGGTTTCTCTGCATTGCCAAGTTTCACAATTGCTTACAGGTATCGGTTGTAACATTTCACTATCATAAAGCTCTCTAGCATACAATGTGATTTTAGGTATTATTCCCAAATGTTTACAGGCTTTGTATCAGTCATACACTTTGATCTTTTTACCAGGGTTGACATCAAAATCAAATACATTAGAAGGTTAAACCTTAACAGTAACACCAAATTTGTTACAAGTCAGTGTTTATAAGTATCTTGGTCATACCATGCCTCTTGTCTCGCTGAATCCCTCGGCTGGCCAGGTGTGTCCTCATTGCTACCAACTATGGAGCAAATCTTCCCCCTCCCTTGTCAGCCAGGTAGATTGTATCAACCCAGACACTAGCTTTCAAATTCTCATCTGCTAACAATTTCAAGGCTGTACACTCATTCTTCCCTTCAGCAGATTGGGTCCTTCCCCGCGCCCAACCTTTTTCCTAGAAGGTTGAAAACTGAACCTCCCTGCTTACAGGAATCCCTTTGCTGGCTAGGTGTGTTCACCAACTGCAGCCCCTCTGTGCTATGAACATCTACACACTCTCCTGTATGCTTGCTTGTGGATCCGCCGCCACCACCAGCTCAGAGACTGGATTCTGTTTTAAAGAGATACCAAGCAAATCCAAAGTGTCTAAGGGTGAGAGTTTGCCTGCTCTCCCCTGCATCCTTGTGGTTTCAGTCATAAGGCCGTTCTGCTCTAAAAAACCAGTAACCCAATCTTTCCTCAGACCCTGAGGTACAAACTGCTTATACAAAGAATCAGCATGGAGACATTCCTGTTCCAACAAGCTGGTCAAACACAGCCACTGACTTCTATTGCCTAAAAAGTAGATTTATTTCTGCTATTGAGAATGAGCATCAGTCAGTGTAATACCCATCCTTCCCATCAAAGAGATTTCTCAACCTTTTATTGTATTTGGTATTTCTGAAAGGTGTGAATTGAAACAGATGTATATATATTAGCAAAAAATGAAACAGTCATAAGTGGGGGTCCCTTATCCTTATATTCGAAATATCCTGGTTTCCTCTCCCCATTAATCCCATACTCACTCTCCTCTAAGAATACCAACTACTTTCAAAATTATCCATAGGAAAATATTTAGAGGCAATGCACCATATTCCTTAACAGTTAGCTTCTTTTAATAGATTTAATGGCCACGGTGTGTGGGGGATGAGTATAGTTTTCTTTTAAAATATTAGTTAAAACATGAAATACAGTGGTTTCTCCTCACTTTGAGCAACTTCCCTTCCCTACATACATGTGTGTTACACATATAAAATACAGGCACACATTTTGGCTTGCTACATAACAGCAATGAAAGTGGTTTAAATATTAAACATGAATGTCAAAAATACAAATGTTAAACATCAGCAGTTCTTGAATTTTAACTGAGGTCTTTAATACCACGTACAGTTCAGATTGTACATACTGTAGATATGTCACACCCCAATGGCCCCCTCCCTCAAGGGGTCCCCCTGTGGGAGGCAGGTCATCATTGTATATTACTAAAGCTGTTGCAAGCATCACAGGGCATTTTGGGAAGAGTCAAAGGTAAGAGTGTGGAATGTTGCAGGTGCAAAAGGCCAAAGGGAAAGGAGGAAGAGAGCAGAGAACGGGTTAACTCAACACTGTAGCTAGCTAGCTCAGTCCAACAGTAAGACGCTACACTGGTCCCAGTCCAAGGTCATGGCACTAGAGAAGAAATCTGCAGCTGCGTTTATCTCTCACTCAGCCACAGACAGCCATGAGAAAAGAAAAAGTACATTGAACTAGGGCTGCAGAGATGGAAAACACAGGCGAGACAGTGGGGGGGCAGGGGAGGAGAGAGGCGGGAAGCAGAGATGTGCGTCCCTGGAGCTGGTGTGTTTTGGGAAAGTTGAGACCACAGAAAGCCGGTTTGGACTGGTACAAAGAACACCAGGAACAGAAGTCACAGAACGAAACACCCCCAAAGGAACCCTGGACTTAAAAACCCTCCTGAGAGCTGGAGTAATTCAGAGATCGCAGCGGACCCTGGACAACCTGTGCGCACAGGACAGAATTCCCATCCATCCTCTCCTGCCCCCGCTTCTTCTTACGTTACACCCAGGCTTGGTCAGCCTTGGGTAGAGCATGTGTGAGTATGAAAGTGGGTTAGGGCTTGTGGCACTAACGCGTTCTTCCTTCCTCTGAGTGACGTGGGGAGCACACATCACTCTCTGCTGTTATTTTATTAATAAAGCTTTAAAATTTAGACACTTGGTGTGTTTCGTCATCTCCTCCCTAAAGATCCTGTGGCCTCAGCCTGATCACCGGATGCCTCAGGCAAATTGGTAACCGAAAATCTGTCACAGATCCTTTATCATTAAATCAAAATGAAACTTTTTTTTCATTAAAATCCTGTGTAGCTTTGAGCTGGAATCAGACAATCAGTATTGTTTCACCACACCTTCTGTAGCAGTTGCATTACACCATACTCCTGAGAACCTCAGTCTTCCATTACCTTTTAAACAGCATTTCACAGGTTACATTAAAGATATATTTAACAAAAATAAAGGTTCTAAAAAAGAAATGGTATAAATGCTTTTCGATGTGTTGGGTAGCAGCTGAATTTGTTCACATAGAACTCCTGGCACAGAACTGCAGCCAATGCCTGGTTAAACAACACAAACATCACTACAAGCCACCATGTTAAGTTTTGAAATCCAAATGTGATGGCCAAGGATACATATATTAGGAGTTCAGCAAAATAATGTGGGCAAGATACTCTCTCAAACCAGTCTCCAAAAGGAATGCTGTGGCTCAAGTTTACTACCTTTCCTGCAATTTAAAGAAAGAAAAAAAAGTTAGTTGATAAAGCTTGTTTTAAATACATGCTCTAACTCTTAATCCATATTTATGTATAATTACGGAGTAATGCTGAGCACCTGCAGTTCCCACGGACTTCAGTGAGATTTGTGGGTGCTAAGCACTTCTGAAAAAGACTCACACCACTTTCATTACGTGCCTACATATGGATTAAGGAGCCAAATTTTAGCCACTCAGGTTTGAAAATGGTGACCTTAACTCATTCCCAATACAAAAAGTCTAGTGTTATGAATGTCACCTTAGCTCATTCCCAATACAATGTCTAATGTTACTTTAAGAAGTGAGGTCTAAGTATCGAGTGAGAATTTCTAATCATGGCTCAGGAAAGTAATTTCTTCTGTAGCCTCTGCGTATCAGTCTCTCCATTTATAAATGACAGATGTGATTATTAGTTATCAATTACCTAAAATTCCTAACACATTTTAGACATTTCTATTCAGGATAATACAACTATGAACTTTGTTTTAAACCTTGCATACTGTGAATAACTATATATCACCAGCTCATGCCTCTTCCAGATAGACTAATTTAATCCCTTGGAAAATGATCTACATAGATACATATTCACATCAGCATTCATTTCACTGAGTTTTTGGAAAATACCAGTGTTCTAAGGCTCTACACAGATTAATTGTGACAAAATTTTTAATGGAAAAAATTATTACAAACAGCTCCAAGAAGTGAAACATCTCACCTGATTTACTTTTTCTAAGATTAGCTAGAATCACATGGCATCTATGTTGGTGAACAGAGGCCCAAATGTACATCATAATTCCTAGGATGTGGTACCAGCAGATTTGCATAAAGAGGTCTTTTCCTGAATTAAAAATGAAAATAGTATGCCTATTAATACAAGATTAGAAAAAAAGTCTGCATTGAACCCTCACCAACAACCATCTCAAAAAAAGTTCAGCTTGTATATATTTAACCTTGCAGCTTTTCCCAGTGTACTCCCCTCTTCTTGAATAATGGTGAAGGGAACTTTTAAACACAACTTATGCAGACAGTGAACCACACCCTAGTTCTGAATTGCTGCAAACCTTTATTCTTAACTGCCTGCTACTGCAAGTTATAACACTGCTCTACAGCAAAAATGCTTCTGAAATAAATGTAGTCAAACTTTAATTCTGGGTCACTGAGAACGAAAATGATGCTTAAAATTGTTGATTGGCTCTAGTTTTCAAGATATGCTATTGGGTCAGTATATACGACCCCTGACTTGGGAATGGCGAAGGATAAGTGAGTTATAAAGGGAAGGGATCTCAATTTAAACCAGAAATGACTAAAATACATCTTTGACTGGATCTATGAATAAATCTATGACTGGGTTTGGACAGTACTTGCTTTTTAGGCAAAACAATGGATGATGCAATCTGAAGTTGGTATTGCGTCATATATGATATTAATTGCATCATGTTATTCCTAGAAGTCATGGATGATGCAATCATAAAGCTTACATCACTCTGCTGAACAAATTGCCCTATATCAGCTCTAGAAATCATACAGTGGCTTGCTCTCTTATTTGTCAGTGTTTGATTTTGCAAAGGGACACATTTCTGTTTAGCCAAAGTGAGCAGAGATGCCTCGTACTTGTGTGAACAGTGCAGATAACTTCTGCTATGTTTGTGGTGAAGTGACTTTTGCATCACAAAAGCGCAGTATAACCACTATGGTTAAGAAAGCCTATCACCTTTATTTTGGCTGCAAAATTGGAGATCAGGACAAGAGGTGGGCCCCACACATATGCTGCAACACTTGTGCAACAAATCTTCACCAGTGGTTGAACAGGAAAAGGAAATCTATGCCTTTTGCAGTGCCAATGATTTGGAGAGAGCCAACAGATCATACCAGCAATTGTTACTTCTGCATGGTGCCTCCAGTTGGGAAAGCTGTGTCAAAGAAGAAAAAGTGGACTGTGCATTATCCAAACATTCCATCAGCTATACGCCCAGTACTCCACAGAGAAGGACTGCCGTTTCCTGATGCACCAGAATCATTCTCTAGTCAGACGAGGAAGAGGATGAAACTTCTGGTCCTGAACCATCAATGTCACAGGACCCACATTTTCTCCCAACCTCCTGCTCTGAACCACATAACACAAGGGGAGCTGAATGACCTTGTCAGGGATTTGGAACTACCCAAGTGTAAGGCAGAGCTGTTGGGCTCCAGACTACAGCAGTGGAATCTCCTGGCAAGTGATGTTAGGGTTTCCATGTTCTGTGACCGTCAAAAGGATCTTGTCCCATTCTTCTTCATGGAAGGTGATCTTGTAGCCTGTAACAACATCAATGGTGTGATGGCAGCTCTCAACATCGTTCATGATCCAGATGAGTGGAGACTGTTCATTGATTCATCGAAGACGAGACTTAAAGCTGTTTTACTGCATAATGGCAATGTTTTGCCATCAATTCCAGTTGGTCATGCAGTCCATATGAAGGAAACCTATGACAA
The DNA here is from genome assembly GCF_013100865.1 of Trachemys scripta elegans. Classification (NCBI taxonomy): domain Eukaryota; kingdom Metazoa; phylum Chordata; order Testudines; family Emydidae; genus Trachemys; species Trachemys scripta. The sequence goes on from NC_048302.1 coordinate 88,245,483, forward strand.
CATGAAACAACTTTTGAGGTGCATAAACTATGACCAACATCAGTGGCAGCTTTGGGGCGATTTGAAGGTTGTTGCTCTCTTGCTTGGTCTGCAGACTGGATACACAAAGTACTGCTGTTTTCTCTGCGAATGGGATAGTCGTGCAAGAGATTTCCACTCCATCAAGAAAGATTGGCCACTCCAGTTATTTTAATTGTCATATTTGAATTCAGCACATCAAAATACATAATAAATAGCACATTTTATTTCTGAAGCAGACGACATCTCAAAAATTGTAGACCAGTATAATTAGTCAGTTTTGTTTTTAAATCAGTAGCTGTAGGAATAAGGGATGGTGCATACTACAAGCAGAAAGGGTCACCATTTGGTTCAGGCCTCCATATTCTAACATATTTTTGACTGTGGCAGTATTTATAAAAATGTATTCTTATCACCATGTTAGAAGACAGTGCCATAGCTCAGGTCAAGATATCATTACAGAACTGTGTTGCCTGATCTATACTAGCAATAAAAAAAAAAAAAAAAAATGGTTAGAACAGATTACTCTGATTTGTTAGAAATTTGCACTATGGATGGGCCCCAGTGCTTATGTCAATGCACCATCTTTGTGGAATGCCATGATTAGGAAGGTAGAAAATGCACCCAGACAGTGCCACCTAGAAAAGGCTTTGTTTGCACCAAAATCATTCTAAAAGTGCTGTAAAATCAGCATGGAGGACAAAAGCTACCTCTAAGATAGCTTAAATTCTGTATCTAGTGCTGACCACATAAGAAAAATTAGTCATATGAAAAGCACACCAGGCAGTTTGGGCATTTTGGTTCATCATGTACCTATGCAGCAGAGCAAACAGCAGCTCAACTGTAGGACTTGGTGCAGCATGTTGGCAAAAACAAGTCACATCATTCAAAGAGCTCTACAGGATTTGTGGATACTTAACTGGCCCATGTAGCAAACAGAAAGGAGGCGATTGGATACTAGATGGGTGACTGGAGGCCAAGAACTAAGTAGACAGACAAAGGTGCTGGCCATGGGGCAGGCTCATATTTAAAGGAGGGCCCATAGCAAAGAGAAACTTCAGACTATAATAGCCATGTAACCAGGGAGATCCTGACCTCTGCTGAGCTGGAGGTTCCTTCATAAAGTGGAAGCACCTCATTGACAAAGACATGATGTGTTGGGTCTGGGAGTCTAAGGGACATGGTGGCATACAGCAAACAATGGTACTGAGCTATAAGGAGAAACCACATGCAGAGCAGAACTAAGATACATACTACAGGCGTGCATGTGATGTCATGTGCTGACTAATAAGTCTGACTTTAAGTAACTGCAGTAAGTATTTTTATAGATCTCATCAAATACCTATCTCACATTCACCTGTACACAAAAACACTCTGTAGATAGAGCTTTAGAAGGTGAAAAGATTAGGCATACTACTAATCTCTCGCTCACCCATCCCCCTACTCCCACCCTCACCAAACCATCTTGTGATACTAGAAACAAATTAAAAAGAAGCTGCAACTATGGTTAGCACTAAAGAGGCACTCACCATTGCTGACATTAGCTGGCACTTGACACAGCACTGTTAAGCCAATAACAATATAGTACCCAAGTGCAAAGCAGTACTGTACGATGTGAATGACACCACTGGAGAAGACACTGATGCAGAGGCACTCTATGAGCCTTCGAAAGCTGTGTAGCCACAGGAGCATGAGAACCAAGAGGGCTGACAGGTGTTTGTCACCTACAAGTCAAACAGAAGTGACAATCTCAAACTCTTTCTCTTCACAAACACAGCTCTGAATTCCATCTGGAAAACAGTTTTCACTATAATTTAATTTGCATTAATTTTAAAATTATCGAGAGGACATCAGCTATGGAACCTGAAAAGCAGGAACGACAGAAAAAAGAAAATCAGTGTGTGTATTTTTAAGATGACTGCCTTGAAAGATGGAGAGCAAGTCCTTTTGGACAGAAAGGATGCTTTTTAATTTGCGTATATGGCACCCGCATGTTGCAATGATGAGCACATTTAGCGTTTGTCTTATTATTAGTGTTGCAAAAGGAACACTGACAACTTGAGAGATGGTAATTTAAATTTTAAAAAAAGTTAAAAGTGAAGGCAGTTGTAAGAACTACCTCCAAATTCCCCAATTTGCCTATTTTTTTTTTTAAACTGCTTCTCTTTCCTCTGTTGGTGTCTGAAAGAACCACACAAAAAGAGAAAACAGACTATAGTGAAATGGACTACACACAAATTGTCAAATGCATGATGTAAACAAACTTTTAAGAGAGATTTTTAATCTCTTTCAGTTGCACAGAAAAACCTCAGATATCCAAAATGTGAAAACATCCAATAAAACTGGAATTTGTTTTTTTCAAGTTTTGGCTAGAACCTCTGAGCTGATACAAGATTTACTGACTCATTTTTCAGGCAGAAGTATTTTTTTTTTCAGTTGACTGAATGTGCTAAAGGTGAATTTTAAAGCAAAATACTTTTTGTTGTTGTTGCTTTTATTGCATTTGATGATGTATTAAGATAAAGGGGGGGGGTCTTTTTTTTTTTTTTTTTTTTTTAAATTAAGGCTGAGAATCAGCATCCCCTCCCCTCTGAGTTGGGGGAAGGGAGAGCTGCACAGGTCCTCCCCATTTTTCTTGCTAAGGTAAAATAAAAGAAAGGCCAGATATTTACAGTGAGAAAAAACAAAGGAATATATTTTTAAAATTTATGAAATACTCTTTATATATCCTAAAAACAATTGAACAGGGCAAAAAAAGTTTTGCTTTGCTGTCCACTTTTAAATCAATTAAACCAAGAGATTATTCTGGAACATCCTTTCCATTAGTTTCTTCTGTCTAAATAAAGGAAGTATTACTTCTAGAAAAGGAGTGTTGAATAATGGTAAGCCTTGAACAAGGCCAACGATGCCGTGGTTTCCTGACCTGTTCTTCTTACGGTGGTACTGCAAAGATTAATGTGTGGGTATCATGGGATTCTTTGTTTACAGCCTTCCCAAATCTATAAACACTTTACATAGTTACACCCTAATCTAGAATTTTTCAAATAAAGTGTTTCCTTACCAATCTAATGTGAGATCAAATTTGCTTCTTTCAGATCTATTCTAACTTTCTGATGAAGGCAGGGGCTGGGAAGGTGACACTGCACCCCATATTCTTCACAGTGATATTATGATGATCTGATTATGGCATAATTCTGACGTATTTTGTACAAGGTAAGTCATGTGAGGTGTCATTGGAACCCCCGCTCCTGACTGCCCCCCCACCGGCCATCCAACCCCTCCTCTCATTCCTGACTGCCCCCCGGGGACCCCTGCCCCTAACTGCCCCCTGTCTCCCCATCCAGCCCCCCCCCCTTCCTGACTGTCCCCCCCGGGACCACTACCCCCATTCAACCCCCCCATTTCCTGCCCTCTGACCGCCCCGACCCCTATCCACAATCCCACCCCGACCACCACCACCACCCCGAACTCCCCTGCCCTCTATCCAACCCCCCCTGCTCCCTGCCCCCTTACCGCACTGCCTGGAGCATCGGTGGCTGGTGGCACTACAGCTGCACCGCCCAGAGCAGTAGCACAGGCAGCTGCGCAGTCTGGCGGGAGCCAGCCACACCACTGCGCAGCACAGAGCACTGGGTCAGGCCACAGCTCTGCATATGCACTGCCCCAGGAGCTCGCAGCCCCACCGCACAGAGCATTGCGCTGGCAGCGGGGCAAGCTGAGGCTGCGGGGGAGGGGCCGGGGGCTAGCCTCCTGGGCCAGGCAGGAGGGTCCTGTGGGCCAGATGTGGCCCACGGGCCATAGTTTGCCCACCTCTGGTTTACACTATAGCTAGGTCGACATAAGACACCTTATGTCGACCTAACTATGTCGTGTCTACACTACAGCCTTGCTCCCGCCAACGTAAGTGCTCTTCTACACTGACATCCTAACTCCACCTCCACGAAAGGCGTAAGGCTTATGTCAGTGAAAGTGAGAACAGGCGTTCACATGGCACTGTTGTAGCCGGCGTTGCAAGATATATACGTGCCAGATGAGCTAAAGATTCATATGTCCCTTCATGCTTCGACCACCATTCCAAGGACATGCATCCATGCTGATGACGGGTTCTGCTCAATAACGATCCAAAGCAGTGCAGACCGACATATGTTCATTTTCATTATCTGAGTCAGATGCCACCAACAGGTTGATTTTCTTTTTTGGTGGTTTGGATTCTGTAGTTTCTGCATTGGAGAGTTGTTCTTTTAAGACATCTGAAAGCATGTTCCAGACCTCGTCCCTCACAGATTTTGGAAGGCACTTCAGATTCTTAAACCTTGGGCCTAGTGCTATAGCTATCTTTAGATAGCTCGCATTGGTACCTTCTTTGCGTTTTGTCAAATCTGCAGAGAAAGTATTCTTAAAATGAACAACATGTGCTGGGTCATCATCTGAGACTGCTATAACATGAAATATATGGCAGAATGCGGGTAAAACAGCAGGAGACATACAATTCTCCCCCATGGAGTTCAGTCACAAAGTTAATTAACACTTTTTTCTTTTTTAAAACGAATGCCATCAGCGTGGAAGCATGTCCTCTGGAATGGTGGCCGAAGCATGAAGGGGCATATGAATGTTTAGCATATCTGGCATGTACTATATATATATCTTGCAACTCTGGCTACAAAAGTGCGATGCGAATGCCTGTTCTCACTTTTTGGTGACACTGTAAATAAGAAGCGGGCAGCATTATCAAATGTAAATGTAAATGTAAAACAAGTTGTTTGTCTTAACGCTTGGCTGAACAAGAAGAACTGAGCAGACTTGTAGGCTCTAAAGTTTTACATTGTTTTGGTTTTGAGTGCAGTTACGTAACCAAAAAAAATAATCTACATTTATAAGTTGCACTTTCATGATAAAGAGACTGCACTACAGTATTTGTATGAGGTAAACTGAAAAATACTATTTCTTTATTATTTTTACAGTGCAAATATTTGTATAAAAATAATATAAAGTGAGCACTGTACACTTTGTATTCTGTGTTGTAATTGAAATCAATACATTTGAAAAATGTAAAAAAACATCCAAAATATTTAATAAATTTAAATTAGCATTCTATTATTGTTTAACAGTATTATTAAAACAGAAATTTTTAAAATCGTGATTAATTTTTTTTTTTAGTTAATTGCATGAGTTACCTGCGATTGACAGCCATAGTATAAATTTATAAATTAGGGATAAGTAGCTAATGCATTCTCAAAGGAAGGTCAGAAGAGTATACCAGTTCTGCGTTACATCATCTGTGCATCTGTCCATAACATGTGGAGTACTTGCCCACATCCTGGTTCTGCGAAGCTCCACCAAGAGCACTGAGCAAATCCTGAAGCCATATCGGGAAAGGTCTTGCTAGGAATAAAGCTTGAATAAGCAATAGGAGCAGGAAGCCATTCCAGACCACAGAAAGAATATAAAAGTGAGAAAACCACCTGTGGAAGAAAGAAGCATCAGTATTAACTTTCTGGATTTTTCAATCATTTTTTTCTTATCACTCCTTTCTTCAGTGTTGGAATTCTCGTAATCACTTAAAATGGGTATGTTCTACAGTGTTGACAGATCTCAGCTGTGAACTTTAAATTTCTCTGGATAGACAAGGGTGCTCCATAAGAGTATTGGACTTGTACCCAGTGCTGACGCTATCATTTGGGAGCAGGCTATCAGCCTCTGATCAGCATTCTACAACATTCTCTCTCAAACAGCAATACAAAGTCACTCACACAGATGGAGAGCTTCATTGTGCACAGAGAAACCATTTGCTCGCTTACAGCAGGCAGACCAAGCAGGTAAAGATTTAATTTATCTGAAAGCAGGTAAAGATTTAATTTATCTGAAAGCACTCTTCGTACTTCAGTCTCTGAGCAAACAACATAGTCACACAGTAGGGATTGTTATAGTAAAGTAGCACTTTGGGCTTAAGGACAAACAGAACTCAAACTGCTATGAGTTCTTCTGCAAACCAGGTCTCCACTTAGTCCATATTCAAGTCAAACTCAAGTCTTGTTTGATATGGACATCTTAGACTCTTGGGGAGGCCCCCAGCAGTGGCAAGTTTGTGTGGGGAAAGGAACAGAGGCTGAAGAGGTAGATAATGGACACACTCTTCCCTCTCTTCTCTAAGCCCCTCCCAAGGGTTTTTCCACTAGAGTTATTTTAATAGCTGGTTGGTTCAGTGTTATGACTATATTTCCATAAACAACAGCCCAAACACACATGTACGTGTGTGCAGGTGCATGTGTATTTTAAACTATTTATTTGTTTAGGAAGTTTTTAACACATCTATAAATATCAGAAACAAAACAATCATTACAACAGTTAGCTTTCGTTTACATGGGAATATAGTCATTAGAAGGTTCTATTTAACAAGGTGTTACCGTATTACAGAGTGAGCATCATTACAACACCTGTGTTCTTTCTAGTCATTTTATTAAATTGAGTGAAATCTCTAGGTACACATTTAATAGCCCAGACAGGTCTATTAAATGCTAATATTTAAAAAAACTGGCCAGGTGTACTGGTTCAAAAACATTTATCTTTTTAATGTAAAGAGCAGAGTGCAACTACTACTAAGGCTACTTAAAAGAGTTGCTTAGCTACTGTTGCAGAGGCAAAGGGGACTGAATTCTCAATTACAGTGTGGGCTCTACTGCAGATAGCACTGCAAAGCCAATTAATTTAAGGTGTCCTAGTGCTATTACAGTATCCTATAGGCAACCTTGCCTCCAAAATGCTCTGGGACATTCAGGACCAAATCTTCCCTCCTGCCTCCACATGCAGAGAAGATAAAAGACTACAGAATGCCTACTCCTAGGCAGGGGTACAAAGACATGGCATTCACCACTTATGACATCATACCACCTTTCACACAACCCTGCAAAAGAAGCCTCTTCGTTGACACTCAAAATGAGCTCCATGGAGAGGAGGGGGGGGGAGAGATAAGGGAGACAAAGGATGCTTTCCACTGAGTCACATCCTCCCACAATTCCACAGGACTTTATTGGGCAAGTTAATGACAACCCTGTTAGCATAAATTTGCACCTTTTGTGATGTGGAACTTCCCTTAAAGGTCTGGAGCAGTGTCAAGGTCCACGTACCCAACGGTCTGCCAGTTTTGGAGCCAAATCGATGGCTACTTTCCTGTGACGTAAATCACACTTTCACAATGGAAAATGCATTGGAAAATTCTATTAGCGCAAATTCACTGAGTTTCATTACCATTATGGGGGAATAGTGTGCATAAAGGATTAATTTGGCCTCACAATACTGTGCAGTAGTAGTAGCTATGCCCAGTTGCAGGGCTGGGACTAGAAGCCAGAAGCCTAGGAGCTTAATCCTCTTCTCTAACCTTGTGGGAAGGATTCTCTAGTTGATAGCGCACTCAAGAGATCCAGGTTCAATTCCCAATTCAGACACAGATTTCCTTTGTGAACTTTGGCAAGTCATGTGATCTCTCTGCCTTAGTTCCCCATCCAGAAAAATGTGGTATTTCCCAGAGATTTCAGAGAATAAAACCCATAAATAAGTATGATGCACTTAGAAATAATGGTGGTGAAGGTCATTGCATGTCTAGACAGACAGCCAGGTAGCCTTAGATAACATCTTCAAAATCATTCAGGTCATTCTGGAGAATTGCAATGAGTCTCAAGGAGAGATTAATAAGAATGGGACTTTTCAGCTTGAAAAAGAGAAGACTAAAGGGGGTTATGATAGAGGTCTATAAAATCATGACTGGTGTGGAGAAAGTAAACAAGGAAGTGTTATTTACTACTTCTCATAACACAAGAACTAGGGGTCACCAAATGAAATTAATTGGCAGCAGGTTTAAAACAAACAAAAGGAAGTATTTCTTCACACAACGCACAGTCAACCTGTGGAACTCCTTGCCAGAGGATGTTTTGCAGGCCAAGACTATAACAGGGTTGAAAAAAGAACTAGATACATTCCTGGAGGATAGGTCCATGGATGGCTGTTAGCCAGGATGGGCAATGTGTCCCTAGCCTCTGTTTGCCAGAATGAGCGACAGGGGATGGATCACTTGATGATTACCTATTCTGTTCATTCCCTCTGAAGCTCCTGGCATTGACCACTATTGGAAGACAGGATACTGGGCTAAATGGACCTTTGGTCTGACCCTGTATAGCCATTCTTATGTTATATCTTATTTTAAGCAATGTATTATATTTGTTTGAGCTGAGAGTGATTTGCAAAACTTGTGCACTTGTACAATATGCTACTTGTATCAACTGACTAGCTCTACAGTAAGCAATTTTGAGGGCCAAGCAGAAAACTACCACATCTAATAAGAATCTTTTACTTATCAACAAGGTAATTTTAGACTAGGTAGCTTCCCAGGTCTGAAGAAGACACAAATTACTTGTGTGTTTTTAGTAATACATTAGGATTTTTTTTTAAATTCAAGTTTTTATCTAATTTACTTTTCACTTTTCTTACTTTCTGCATTTTCCTTAGTTTGGACAATAAAATAGACTTGTTTCTACTGAAATAATAATGATTGAATGGCCCTACAGAAGTGCTATGAATCAGAAGCACATTACAGATATTAATGAAGTAAGCAAGGCAATGCTTCTGTAATGTAGGTTATTTTTAATATTATCCCGTTTCACAGAGATAAAAACCACACAGTTTAATTGACTTGCTCATAGTCATGCAGCAAGTCAGACAAGCCAGATTAAATTCTGGTCTGACTCCCAGTCCTATGCTTTAACTCACTTTCTCTCACACTAGCACAATACTCCTATGTTTGGTTGTAAATACCGCAGGAGAATGTTTGACCCAAACATGTTTTCTGACTCTTAAAAACATATGAAAGATCATTTTCAAACACCTAACAGAAATCTTCATGGGCCAATCAATCCTGGTGTAATTCCACAGTCAGCAAAATTACACCCAATGATGAATTTAGGCTCCATTTTTTTTTTTTTTTTATAAAACCTGATAACACCAACATTTCAATTCTCAAAACAGAAGTGAGACTCTTAAATCACAACCCTGAAATGCAATTGCTTTATTGTACCTAAGCCCGAATCTTAAAAATATTGATTTATGGGCTTACCTCTACTATCATGAGTAGCCCCACTGAAGTCAGTGGAACTATTTGTGGTAACAAAGTTACACAAATGCATGTTTGCAGGCCAGAGTTTTCAAGATGAAGTTTACAAAGAAATATAGTCTGGGGAAAGAAAGAAAGGACAACCTAAGCATAAACGTTCCAAAAACGTCCGTGTATAGCCCTCTTTTTTTTGTTGTTTTTGTTTCTTCAAAGGTGACTTGTAATTTGTGTCTCTTTGCTTCTTTATAATGTATGAAGAAAGTCTGATAAAAGAAGTAGGGAGGAAAACTAAGATAAGAAACTCAGGATTTGTCTACCCAGATGAATATGGTCTGACCCAGGCAAAGATCAGAGCTTTTCCCTCCTTCCCACCAGGATAGGAAGCAACCAGAGATGGTCTGCCCCTGAAGACCTCTAAACTCTATAGGTATTCAACTCTCCCTAGGAGAACAAGCCACTCAAATACAAGGCTAAAGTGCCAATTAGTTAGTACAACAGTATGGTCACCTGTGGCCCACTACTGTTGAGGCCTTGGCTGCCAACTGTCCACTTGCCCTCACTCACACCAAATAAGATCACCACCACAGTTCACAGGTGAACTACAGCAGATAACATAGGCAAAATCAGGACATCAATGGTCCAAAAAAACATTCTAAATCCCTCTGCCAGCAGCACAAACGCTTACAGGACTATGCCACTGCAATAAAGGAGGCAAAATGAGCCTTTTACTCCGCAAATCAGTATGGCAGAATCACGGCCAGCATAGACATTTCACACAGAAAACCAGCTAATCAACCCAGTTTGCACAGCCCAGACACTAGACCCAAGCATCCACCATTGTAAAGAGCTGTCAGCATATGTCACTGATCAACTGAATATAGAGGGACTAACTGGAAAGGAAAATCCCCCCCCCCCCCCCGACTATTATCTGCCCTAGCACCCCAGCAAAGTTTGGGCCTCCTCACATATGCCCATGTTCAAGAAGCCCTGAAAAATATTACAGCTACAACCTATTAAATGAATCCGTGTCATTTGTGGTTGGTTCACTGCCAATGAAGAACAACTATGACCACAACCAGTGGAAATAGTCAAGGCCACCTTCAGAGAAACACACCTAAAAATTCTATAGTTTACCCAATCCTCAAGAGGCCCCATTACTTGATTCTGAAGATTGCTCTCCAACTACTGTCTCATCTCTAACCTTCTGTTCCTGGGCAAAACAACTGAGAAAACAGCAACCACCAAGCTCCAACAACACGTTACATCAGCCAACATCCTGGATGCCTCACAATCAGGATTCAGACCAGGGCACGGCACGTAGATGGCTCTTGTCAAGGCGGATTCCCCACTCTGGCACTTGGAGTGTAGAAGGTGGGGGCCTGCAACTCCCAATGTTACAGTTTTTCTTTCCTCTGACCTTGGCTGGGTAGATGCTGCCATCACCCAAATGCAAAACACCTTGGAACCCACAAAGGCGCACTTGGGAATTCCTTCCTGTGGAGTACCCTCAAGCCCTTTCACCCCCCTCCCCCGGGAAGAGCTGAGAAAGGAAAACAAAGAAATCAGCTGTTGCCACCAGCTAATTAGAAAACGTGCACAAACCTCTTAAGACACAAAAATCCATATCCCGTTCTTTAAAAAAAAAAAAAAAAAAAAAAAAAATAAA
>NC_048302.1:88579425-88587490 GCF_013100865.1 Trachemys scripta elegans
GAATTGATATGCAAACTAGACACAATCAACTCCGGTTTGAATAAGGACTGGGAATGGCTGAGCCATTACAAACATTGAATCTATCTCCCCTTGTAAGTATTCTCACACTTCTTAACTGTCTGTACTGGGCTAGCTTGATTATCACTTCAAAAGTTTGTTTACAGTTTTTTTTTCTCTTAATTAATTGGCCTCTCAGAGTTGGTAAGACAACTCCCACCTGTTTATGCTCTCTGTATGTGTGTATATATCTCCTCAATATATGTTCCATTCTATATGCATCCGAAGAAGTGGGCTGTAGTCCACGAAAGCTTATGCTCTAATAAATTTGTTAGTCTCTAAGGTGCCACAAGTACTCCTGTTCTTCTTTTTGCGGATACAGACTAACACGGCTGCTACTCTGAAACTTATCTAGGAAGTATACTCTGAACTCTCACCTGCTACAACCAAGTCCACTAGCTACATATGGGAATGAAGCTTTGGCTGCAAAAGAGAGCAACAACCAAACAACTTACAGCAGCCATGGTTGGCAAACCTACAGTTGCTTTAGCAGAAGTAATTTAATCTGGTAATAAATTGAAATATCCTGACCATGCTCTTGGATAAATTGAGTACATGCTTAAATTTTACTCACATACTTAAATGTTTCCATAATTGAAGCCCTTGACTGTTTGCTGGAGAAGAAATGTTGACAACAAACGCAAGATAAATTGATTGTTTGTGACAATATACCTTGAGTTTTTGCTATCGTGTACTTAATGTTTCACTGTCGTATCATTCTTAATTACAAGTGAAACTATCAAAAACTGTAATTAATGACATATGCACTAAGTTCACAGATCTGGATACCAATCCTTCTAAATGAAGGCATTTCTGTTCATCTACTATTGTGTCTTAAATTTTATTTGGGACATATCATTTATCACCATTAATTTATCTTCTAAAATATCATGTAGTGCAACATATTTACTGAAATGATTTTCTTTTAGTTAATAAGCTCATCAGCTTTAATACTACCCTCTTTAAAAGACAAATTTTCAATTCCATATTTATTCATATGTGCATTGTCAGTTTCAGATCACTTGGCAGAAAGTGGTTTACTGCTTGTTCCTGATCCACAATAGCTATCATTTAAGTTAGACCAAAAGTTAGAATTCGGGGCCCCCATGCTTCCAAATTGCTCTGCCTGGTTGGACCCAGGTACTAAAGCCATAATAAAGTCAGTGGGACTCTGTGAAAGCAGAAGTCTGACAGTGCAGAGCCATGGAAATTTCAAAATAGGAACACAGGAGCTGTTGTACCAGATCAAGCCTGTGGTCCATCTAGTCCAGTATCGTGTCTCTGATACTGGTCAGAATACTTCAGAGGAATATGTAAGAAGCCCAACAGCAAGCAGGTATGATACAACCTGCTCCCTCCTAGTTAGAAATGTGTTTAAACCCCAAAACATGAGGTTTTTTATCCCATTGCAAACTCTTGTTTTGCATTAACTCTGGATATATTTGTTGTTCATTCAATACATCTTGGAACCTTATTAAGTTCAAGACTGTATCTGAGACATTTCAAATAAAATTCAGTGATTAAACTGTCAATACCCAAAACAGAATTTTAGTAATTGCTTGTATTTTACAGAAATCAACCTGTTTTCAAAAATATATATATCAGTAGATTCATCAAAATAGCTATTATTTCTTCCAAGCCTTTTGGTTAATGTCAAAAGGTGTGTTAATTTAGTGTCTGATACAATCTCAAAGATCTCTCAGTTCCCTCCCCCTATATTTCACTTCTTTGATCCTAGGAGTTGGAACAATAAAGAAAAGCAATAACCTATTTTGTCAATTAACAGTAAAAGAGTCCAGAACAGATTGTTTAGTTTATTGTAGGTGAAACTCAAGGAAACAAAAAAATATTGTTTTGAAAATGAAAAATTCCAGCTTTTAACTGATTAAGAACTTTATTTTTTTATTAAGCATAACATATAAGTATTTTTTCCTTGTAAAAATATTTTTGTTTTATAGTACTATGCTCATTGCATTTAATAAAGCAAGTATGCACAGAGCAACTGTTTTTTTCTCCCATATTTCACAAAACTATTCTGAATGAACCAATTCAGCAAACTCATTTGCATTTGGAGTATTTATAATAGGCTCTGTATTGAACAGTCCCTTATATTCCCTTATAATAAACTTTCTTATTTCCCCAACCCTTGCTCTTTGTAAAAGATTCTATCCTTTAATACTTAACATTGCTTCAGTACTCATTAGCTTACTTTATATAACAATTTAGTTTCATGTATAGCAACAGAGCAAAACATACATCAAAATTATAGGCCAGATCTTCAACCGGTGTGAATAGGTGTAACTGCATTAAAACCAAGGGAGCTGTGCTGATTTACACCAGCTCAGAATCTGATTCAAACACTTATCTTATTTCTGCTTTCCTTGAGTTACTAGGGAGAACCATGCAAACAGTTTTGCAATGGTATTTGTGAAAGAAAACTGTTTTAAAAGGGGGAAAAAAAGATGACAACAGAGTAACCACTACATCAAGAAATATTGAGGTTTCACAGCTAGATTATTTTTTTTCCAATTTCTACATTCACGGAAGCAGAGGAACCGAAAATCTTTTAGCTAGTAACTTGGAATTATTCAAAATTTTCTTACTAACTACATCAATATGCTCCTTTATCAATTTAGCAAATTAGCACTTAACTGTGATTTTAATATTTTAAAAGTACGGCTCGTCATACAAATTAATACAGGGCATTTGGAATCTAAATAGTCTTCTCAGCACAGCCTGTTACTAACAGGGGTAGAGTAAGAAGATCTGCTTGCTCTTAAAGGTTGTGATCCAAAGCCCATTGAAGTCAACGGATGGGAATCTTTCTACTGATTTCAGTGGGCTTTGAACAAGACCATGTATTTTATGCTATAACGCTGTACAGAAAATAAATAAATAAATGGTACTTGTAATTTTATAAAAATTCTCCCAATTATTCTTTTAAACAGAGTTGAGAGTGTGGCTTCACCTACATAAAACATATTAACACACCAATGGATGTAACAGAAAATCAATTTCCTATACATGGAATATGGGTATTGAAGACCTGTTTTATATTTGCTCTGCCAGCACTATAGAGCATGGGAATAATGTAAGACAAATTTGTGTGGGACTGGTAATAACTCTGCACATTATCAAGATGGGCTGAGGCAAGACCCACAGCAGGAGGTAAGATTCCAGAAGATGGTTCCATACAAAGATGGGTGAGTAGATGAAGAAAGGGAAGTTTTGTGCTTCATTAAGACTGAAATAGTTTTAAAATTAAACCAGTTAAGAGCACACAAACCAGAGAGATGCAAACATTGTTGAGGTTGCTCTTCTATGCAAGATCACATTTGATTGACAAAGAGTAGGTTACAGTCATTAAAGAAGTGATACACTCTAAAGCTTTAATCTTTCTTTTTCTACATATCACCAGTCTGCAATACCTTTTTAATAATAAGCTCTACTCTTCCATATTGCAGAGGATGTTTACTTTGCATTTTCTCTTTCCAGCTCTTAGAAATGTTGTATTTCTTTAAGAATTATTTACCTAGTACGTTCAAGGTTATTGTGACATTGGATGATCCAAAAGAGTTTCTTGCTTGGCATGTGAATGCTCCAGAATCATTAACTCCCACTGAACGGATGCTCAATGTTAATTTCCTTTCATATTCATAATCACCGATATTCTTGCTTTTGCTTTTAACAGTCTGTCGGAAAAAAACAATTAACATCTAAAATACTGTGTATGCAGCAGCCTTCCTAGATAAATTAAAAATAGAAGTAATTATAACTTCTCTACATTAATATTCATAACTTTAAACCGGAATAATAAGCCTTCGTGACAAACCTGTCACTGGAACCTCTCCATACAAAACAACTACATGATCAATTCTCTGTGAAAAATAATGCTCTTCCCAAAGCTGTATTCTCTTTCCCATGTTCTTTATTGCCTCTCCTCCTCAAATCCCACGCCTACACCCTAAGTCTGTTGGGTTTCACTGGGCTAGCTCTCTCTAAATGAGAGCCCCATTTTATTGGATGCTGAGCACCCTCAACTCCAAATGGTTTCAATGGGAGCTATAGGCACATGGCACCTTGCAATTAGATTTTATTAATAGTCCTCAGGCAGGGGATCTAGTTTGTTCACATGTCTGAAGAGTACCAGATCATTAGAAATGGGCCAAAACCACAAAGTTCAAATCCAAATTTCCCCAAATATTGGTGTTTGTGTCAGTGGGCCAAGGCCAGTTCCCTGGAGGTAATTTTCCAGCACCAAGAAAGATTCAGGTTCTGCAGAAAGCAAACTTCCATTCAGATTAAAAATAACGTTTCTAGTCCTTCTGTGTGGAGACTAGATGAGACCTTGGCATTGAATTTCACTTTGATGTTGCTTGGAAGTTGAAGCTAGCACAGAATGTGGCTGTTGGGCTGGCAGTTGGTGCATCAAACAGCATGTAAAAAAACATTACCCCAAGAGTTGCTCTGGCTCTCAGCAAAGTTCCAGGTAGAGTTTAAGGTGCTAATTTTAAACTGCCAAGTCCTCCTACAGCTTGAGAAGAGGCACCACTTCTCTCTTGGGTCTTTCTATCACAGCTGAGTTCAGCAGTGGTGATCAGCAAGGAGCTCTCTCAACACACTCAACAGGGAGCTGCCAGTAGGCTGCTCGGAGAGGGGTCCTCAGCTTTGGAATACATTTCCCTCTTTGATCTGCAAGCATCTGGATTTATTAACCTTCTGGGCAAACTGGAAAGCCATTTTTTTCCCTCAAACACTTAATATGTTGGAGGTTGTGTCTAGGGGGTACGGTCTGGGAGCTGAAGAAAGATTTTAGGTGGGATCTCATGATATGGTTGGGTAGTAAGTGCTTTTAGTTTTTTGTGTCAATCTACTATTAAATTGGAATGACTTGTCATTTGAAATTAGATCAAAGCATAGTGTTGAAATATTTTTTTAGATGTTCTAATGAAAATGTTTTCATTTGGAGAGGTGTTAGAGATTTCCAGGTGTTTTATCCATTTAACACAGTTATGACTTTTGGCTTCTTTATCGTTAATATTTTATATGTTAAGTTTTATATGGAAGTGGTTGTTTAGAACAGATCTTCTACTGATTTTTCAAAAGCAGCAACAGCTACTATTAGTGATCAGGGAAGCAGTTACCATTTTTTACTTTGACCTATTCAGGCCAATATGCAATTCTGCCTCTATTTAAACTCAGTAATGTTATGTATTCTAGCCATTCCAATACAAAATTTAATTTGACATTCAATATTTAAATGATTGCTTCCCCTGATATTTACTAAACAAGACTGAAAGGTCAAATTTATTTGGTCAAAAATATTTTTCTTGTAGATTTTTCTTCATAAAGATGTAAACCAATATAGCATGAAAAAATGTGGTCTAGAAAAGATCCTGACCTTACTGCAATCAAACAAGAAAATAAAAGTGCTCAAATGCAAGATTTATAGTTAACCTTGGCAAAGAACCAAAAGCCCCATCTGCAAGTACCATACTGCCTACATGTTATTTAGGCTTTAACTCTTGAAGCTGTGAGCTGGGATTTCCCAATAGATATGCACTTAGTGATAGAAACTCTGCCAGCATCAATGGATTAGTTAGGAATGGCATAGAGAACCCGAGAGAGTCAGTATCCAGGTCATATTTGCCTGAGGTTGTATGATTTATCTATCATTACAATATCACACAGAAGCTATTTTTCTATACACACATGAACGGCAAATTATGTATTCCAGTCACTACCATTCACAGTAAAAGACTTGCCAATTAACATGGGATTGTATGCTGCAGGAGTAGTAGTAGGCCTTATTACCAACAACAACCAGTTTGGGAACTTCAGGTACTTTTATAAACTATGGCCAAACTCTTCAATGCTGCTCAGATCTTGCCGCTCCTGTTGAGATCAATGGAATTTGTGGGTGCTCAGTAGTTCTGTATTTAGGTACACCAATATAGGCAGGCTGATCTTCAGGTTTAAGAGCCTAACATCAGGCACCCAGATTTGAAAACACAGGGTATGTGGAAGCTGCTCTTCCCCCGGGCTGTGATCAATGATGCAAGTAGCCCACAGAGAAAAGCAGGAGTGTGCCTGGTGCCCCTCTTTGGCATGCATGGTGTTGTAAGGACAAGTCCCAGTACTGCCCTAAGTAAGGAATGGAGGTAAACTGAAATGGGCCAAATGTTACTTACTTGAGATAAACATGTACATATCTTCGCAGAAGTTTTATTTTCAAAGAATACTGACATAAATGCCTTTCTAAGGTCCTGTTGTTTTTTAGACTGTGTTTTAAAACTTAAATGATCTTACCGTGTTATTTTGAGGAATCCAATTAGCTTTTAATGAACTATCTACATCTCTTATTGTGCATGTAACTTCAAATTCTTCCCCTTCTTTGAGAAGCTGGCTGGGTTTGGATAAGGTGATAACAGGGAGGGCTTTGTGAACTGGAAAACAATTTATAAGTGCATTATTTTTCATTACATTCAGAGCTTCCAAGAGAGATAAAAATCAACAAGTCATTAACCTTCCAACAAAATTCAGACCTCTTAGAGGCATTCAAATCTCTGCAATATATTAGAGTACTGTTTTCATGCTAAGTATATTTCGATTTTGTCCCCTTTTAAACTATACTTAAAGTTAGGAAACACTTAGATCTACTCAAGTCACATGGATTAATGCAAGTCACATGGATAAATGTGGACAGTATTTAACTATCATTCAGGTAACTCATTCTATGACAATGATGAACCTGCTGAAGTCTACAACTAAAACCAGTTAGAATTAGGTCACTAAGGAATTGCATCTTGAAATTAAATGCAATTTCTTAAATATAAAATGTCTAAGTGAATTTAGTGCTCTTGAAAAAAAGTCTAACTGAATGCCCTAAAAGCTGAAAGATCTCCACTTAGCCAAAGGACAGGAACTGCATAGGGAATGACAGTGCTTGATTTTACCACACCACCCAGACAATGGGCCTTAACTCTGCGTGAGATGGATGATAAGGGGAGAATGTAGGTCTTCATCAAGACTGACAAGGTTGCCAAATGAGATGGCTTTGGTGATGTGTTACTGACTTAGTAGGCTAGATACACAGCTGTTTTAAGTTGGTGTAATTGTGCTGAACTCAATCAAGTAATGACAACTTACACTATCTGAGGATTGTGTACCTATGTATTTATCTGTAATATCTAAAGCTTTTCAATTTCCTTCTTTTCATTTTCTCTTTTGTTGCTTCAACATTTTCCCCCAATCCTTCCTTTAAATTGTTTCTTGTACTATAGTATAATAAATAATAATAAAAGTATCATAGAAATATAGGGGTGGAAGGGACCATGAGAAGTCATCTATTCCAACCCTCTGTGCAGCTGCAGACCCAAGTATACCCTGTCCCTGACAGGTGTTTGTCCAGCCTGTTCTTAAATATCTCTAATGTGAGGGGTTCCATAGTGTACTTTACAAGCCTATTCCAAAGATTAACTATCCTTATAGTTAGAAATTTTTCCAGTTAACTCACCTACCTTCAGAGGACATGGAGAACAATTGATCACCATCTTCTTTATAACAGCCCTTAACATATTTTGAAAACTGTTATCAGGTCCCAGCTCAGTCTTTATAATATAATATTTAATATTAGGGAGGGGGTCTTTTCTCAAGACTAAATAGGCCATTATTAAACCTTTCCTGATACGTCAGGTTTTCTAAATCTTTGATCATTGTTGTTGCTCTACTCTGGACTCTCTCCAATTTGTCCACAGGGCCAGCTCTAGGCACCAGCAAAACAAGCTGGTGCTTGTGGCGGCACATTTTTAGGGGCGGCATTCTGGCGCGGGCCATGCCGCCCCTAAAAATGTGCCCCAGACGCCCTAATTCACCTCCGCTGCTGCCGCTCGCGCACCGTTTGCCCTCCCTCCCAGGCTCTCAAACCTGGGAGGGAGGGGGAGATCCCGAGCGGCCGCGACACGCGAAACAGCTGATTCGCGTGCCGCTGCTCCCCCTCCCTCCCAGG